>NW_005842207.1:316971-327333 GCF_000455745.1 Alligator sinensis | reverse complement strand
CAGGCTAGATGATCTGTTCAGGTCCCTCCTGACCCTAGCTATTATGAAACTATGAAACTATAAGCCAGGCAGATGCCTGCAGTTTCTGCCAGAGCAGCAGCAAAGGATCAGAGGGGAGGGGCCAGAGAGCCCTGCCCAGCCCAGAGAGCATGCAAAGATGCTGGGGGAATCTGGTTTAACTTAAACCATCAAGGGGTCTGGAACAGACAATGCATAAGCTGGTTTGAACCAAATCAGTTAAGTCTGATACTATATTCAACCAGTTTTTATCTCACACTGGTTTCAGCCATTTTCAAACTGGTTTATGTACACTGAACATCTGTTCTGTTACAGGTTTAAACCAGTTTCTGATCACTTAAACCAGTTTATGTGTAATGTCTGTCCTTAGCCATAAGGAAGCTGAAAACATCCAGAGCTCAAACTAAAGGAAGTAGAACTTATCCTTTTGAATGTGACTATGTTCAGAAATTGCACAAAAGGCAGTGTCTGGTGGTTCAGAAAATCATTTTTTTAACATGGTCATTTTCAAGCTTTCTGAGTACTACAGCAACTGTTCCATATTGTCTAAAACAGTGGTTCTCAACCTTGTTAGACTCAAGGCACCCTTTGGAAAATGCCAGCTCTTCGCTTTTACTACTTTTTTGACTATGGAAAAATAATAGAGAAAATCTTATCTAGCAAAGAGCACAGAAAGACCACAGCAGGTCAGAGTATTTCTGAAATAGTGAATTCCTACTTGAAATCTCTGGGTTTATCTCATGAATTGTATGAGTGTGAGCATTCCTGACTGTGCTAAGATTGCATGGCAGTCCAGAACACCATTGAAAGGCTCTCAGGGTACCCTAGGGTTCCACAGGACCCTGGTTGAGAATCACTGCTCTAGCACTTGGAATCAAATTGCCATTATTGCACTGATAAAGAGCCAGAGAAAAACTCAAGCATCAAGAACTGAGCTAGAGTGCAGAAAACAAAATAGCGACTAAATTGCATTTGTTACCTAAAGTATTTTGGGGAAGAATTAAATTGCTCACAGAGCAATAAATGTAAAAGAATTACATTGCTCACATGAGAAATAAAAACCTGAGGAACAATGGTACATTGTACAGAGAATGCAGAGGAACTTAAACCTCTTCATTTGCCCCCTAAAAGAGGACAATAAGCTCACTAACTTTTTTTCCCTCCTTCCTTGGTAAAATAGCTTTCATGAGAATTAATTAGAACCCAAATTAACCTTGGAAATCAGCTCTGTATGTTATAAATATTACATCCTGAGGTAATGACAGCTGCAAGAAATTAAAGTACAGATGAGGTGGGCAGAGCCTGGAGGAGCCTTCTAAATCAATCTCCCTATAGACCTAGGAAAACCTAAACCTGGCACTGATTGTTAGGTCACATTCACTGCCAGACAGTGATTTTTTGTTCTTGTTGTTGCTGTCAGCTTATAAGTTTACAGAAAAAGAATAACATTTATTCCATAGGTGGGGGGTTGGCTGCCCAAGGAGGTCTAAAAGAAACAATGACTAAAAATCAGCAGCTGGTCTACATTAATGATCTTATGGTTGCAACCACCAATTGAGTTAGTAACAATGTTTGGGGGTTTATCCCAGGGAGACAAGGTCTAAAAACCTTAACAGGTGAGTGCAACTATCTGGGCTCTGTAAAGTTTACATTCTGCAAAGAGAGGAACTTTACTACAGAGAAGAGTTAAGCCACAGTTTCATCATAGTAATGATGATTGCCCCAGGTCAGCAACAGGGGAAGTTAATTTAGATGTTATTCTTTGCTAGGATGCAAACATAGGCTCTCTTGCTCTTGCCTGCTTGAGTAGTGTTACGGAAATTGCTAACAGACTATTTTTTTCAAGCTTGAAACCTATAAAAATCATGAGACCACAGAAAATCTACTTTACCTCTTCATCAAGAAAGTGCCGTTAAGACTGCAATATTGCTTAGTGATGCTAACTATCCTCATTAAGAATCAACAGTAAAGAGAGAAGGAAACCATTACATAATACATAATTATAATGTAAAAACAAAGGATTATACCTGAATACTATATTTGTAATACAATGTGTCAAGACATGTCAGTGTTCAAGTAATATTTTCTGCATAGTGTAAGTCATTTGGATGCAGAAGAGTTGCAAATGCAATGAATATTTAAATGTCTTCCATAGAGATTACTGTTAAAGAGCCCCATATGATATAAAGCCCCTAAGAGCATTACAATGCCATTTGACTTTAATGTCATTTTACAGAGGTAAAGTTTATAGGGTAGATCTTGCTAAATATGGCAGTAACCTAATGTTAGATTAAAGCAAAAATAACTATATGATTGTCCAGCCCCTGGGTAGATGGGCTCCCCATGTGTTCAAAGACCACTTGCATCATATTTCAGATATTCAGACTTGCACTGCTAACTTAATTCATAGCAAACACACACCAGTCCTAATGGGGCTTTAGGGTTTGTTTGATTGCTTCATTGTTTGATTCCCTTGCTAATGTAGATCAGATGTAGGGAGTTCTCCACCATTCCATCTGATTCCCTTCACCAGTAACTGAGGATGCAGACACAAGTGACAATTTTTGCCCAATCTGGCCACAGAAAGTAGTCTATAGCCATGACCAGACATAAGTGCATGGCTGCAGACCACTTCAAACATGACCAATAGGGTGAAAATCTGAACCCTTGTAGCATGAGGTTTCAGATGAAGATGGTTCAAAACATGCCATCTTCTGTAACTTATGTCTGCCTGTCTTCCAGCCTCTGAGCTGTTTTCAGAATGGGAGTGGGAAAAGGGAGCAGAGGGAGCTTAGTCTGGGGTTCTTTTAGTCCCTGCTGGAGGGTAGGGGCAGGTGAATTGGAGCCCTCCTTCCCCAATCTGCAGGGAAGTGAAAATTGTGGGTTTAAATATAGCACCACTTTTGCCTCCCCACCACTGGCTGGCCTACGGGTCCCAGCAACCCCGCTGCTTGACACTGACTGGCAGGGAGGCAAAAATGGCACCATGTTTAAAACTGCAGTTTTCGCTTCCCTACTGATCAGGAGTGAGCTGCACACTGGGCTCCTCCATCAATCAGCATTGGAGGGTGTGCAGGGGAACCTGCAAGATTAAAGGAGCTGTAGTGCAGCCCACTTCCACTGTGAATTCAGTAGGGCCCTAAACATGATTTTCTCTAGTTAAAGAGAAACTAGAAACTTTACTAATATGCCAGGGGCCTAGCACTATATTATTCAGTTTAAGATCAAAGCAGAAACAAAAAAAAACCTTTATTGGAATGTGCACTAATTTGCTAAATTAGCTATCAAGTTTAAGAAACTAGGCAAAAAAAATGGTCAGAATAGTCAAAAGATACTGTTACATTAGCCCTGTAGTCATTATAGTTACATGTACATCTCTTATTCAAATTCATAAAACAAAATCTAGTTTTCTTGGGTGTCTTGACAGTGCCTCCAATACTTCATTGTCAGTTATTTCTACATCTGAGTTAATATTACAACCCTTAAGTTAAGGATTTTAGCTAAGGCTAAAAACAGTCTGCAGGCCTGTGATATTGAAAAGAGACTTTCCCAGGAACAGCCAAGGGACAGCAACATTGCATAAGAAAGGATACTTTAGATAGTGGGACATCAAGACCATTAAAAAGGAGAGAGGTTCATTAACACCTTTGGAATGAAGAGACATTAGCAGGAAGCAGGTAGATTATAATAATCCATTAAGTCAAATGAAGTCAATGTGTTCCATTTGGAATAGAAGCATAAGTGGCGGAAGAATATATTATTTGGAGATTTGGGGGAGCTGAGCTGGGCAGTGTGGGGTGTACCCGCCTACCCCCTACCCCTCCTTCCCACAGGGCCATTGTGGGGTCCAGTGCACACTGGTGCTGTATGTGTGGGGCTGTGGTAGTGCTGGAGCAGTGAAGCCACTGTCACCAGCCCATTTTGCAGGGGCGATGCCCTATTAACACCGGCCTTCTGCCACCTATGAAAAGAAGAGCCACTGACCCTCCCAGGCTTTTGGTTTAAAGTTTGGGTAAAGCAGGCATCAAAAGGAGGTACAACAGCACCCCTACTATTGCCTATGTCTGCCCACAGACTCTTTAAATTTGCACCTTATAGACTAACCAAAGTAGATTGATCTATCTATCTATCTATCTATCTATCTACAGTAAAAGCCATGTTATCTGGCATCTTAGAAACCAGCATGCTCTATTAACTGGCATACCAGTCAATATGGTGAAAGTGAAACCAGAAATGCCTACCGTGGCACTTCCAGTTTCACCGAGCCCCCATGGCCTGGGGAAAAGCAGCCTGTACCACTGAACCCTCATGGCCCAGGGCAAAGCAGCTTGCACGGGGCCCCCCTCCCTGTCCCCTGGCACACTGATGCCAGGGAGGGGCGGCGATGCACCAGACATGGGGGGGCGGTGGCCTAAACAAGCAAAGACACCTGTTCAGGCCTCTCAGGTAACTGGCATATTTGGTAAAACGTCACCCCCATTCCCCATGGATGCCAGATAACAAAGCTTTTTCTGTATCTATCTATCTATCTATCTATCGCACAAGTTTTTGTGAGCTGCAGCTTACTTCATCAGAGACAAGGGAGGTGTGGTGGGGGCAGGGGGAAGAGAGAGAAGCAGGAGAAAAGGAGCCTGAGAAGATTGAGAAAGAACAGCTGGGGCCATTTACCAAGACATTTGACAGCATGGGTTTTGGGGCCTGCTGTATTGCTGTTGGCAGATTAAGGTTGTTTTTGTTGAAAAGCTGCCCACTTTGCTGCCTTTAATTTCAGGTGCATTCCATCTCTTAAAGAGATAAAGTCCCTTTCTAGGACCTAAGCCATAAAATAGCTTTCTGGGGGTGGGGGTTAACCATGGGGATCAGGGAGCAAAGAGCTGGGTCTCTTAGGCTAGGGACAGGCATTCAAGAAGCTGGAGTCTGAACTGATTAAATCTTTGCAGATTAGTCTAACCTGCATATATTAAACCAATTTGCAAGTGACAGACATTCACTTTTAACTTTTGAAATGCAGGCACAAGCCTGCAGTGGCTTAAGCCAGAGGCTAGGGGGTGCTAGAGTGAGCCCTCAGCTGAAGGGAAATAAGCTGGGGGAAGGGGCATGGCCAGGCCTGGGAAGGCTTAACTATGATTGGGAAGGGGTTTAAACCCCCACCCTGGCCTGCAGGTCTGCCTGGAAGGGGAGGTGGGGAGGCAGCCCCTATCAGGGGTCCCCAATCCCTAACCTCTGCTCACTCACTGGCTGGTGGTAGGAACAGGGGTGGGGCCAGGCCCTGGTAGCCTGAGGGGAAGTGGGTGTTTAATCCCCCCATTGCAGGGTGGGCAGAGTGGGCATTGACAGGCTCCACTCATGCACTTGGGGTCATGCATCTAGGGCTGCAGCAGCCAGATGCCAGTAGCCTCAGGGGAAGGGAGGGATTTAATCCCCACATTGCAGGAAACAGTAGCAGGCATGAAACATGGCACCCTAGGCCAAGTCCCTCTGAGAAGCAGCCAGCTGGCCATGTGGAAGGGGCAGGGAGTGGGGATGTGACCTGGCTGGGGTGGGGAAGGGAGCAAGGCTAGTTACAGAGATCAATTCACCATTGCCTCCCACTGCAGCAGTGCAGCCTTGGCTGGGGTGGCTCCAGCAGACAGGGGTCAACGCCCACTGCCTCCTGCCTCCAGCCCCACATGGGGACCAGGGCTTGCAGGCAGGCTGCAGCTTCAGCATGGCTTCCCACACACCTCCTTCTCTTGGCAGCAGCAGCGGTGGAGCAAACTTATGGTGGTGGGTGGAGACGAAGCACCTGTCACCTGCTGCCTACTTGCAGCAGCGTCAGGCACTCAGAGCAGGATTCTGTAGGCCAGGGGCATGGACAGCATCAGAGGGAGGTAATGGACCACCACAGCCTGGTCTGACTTGGCCCAGCCCCGTGGCCCAGGAACATAGGCAGTGACTGGCCCACAGCAGCCTGCCCCTCCCTCTCTCAGCAGCAGAGCAAATTACCATGGTAGGCAGAGGTGAAACACCTGTCACCCACTGCCTGCTCATGGTGGCCCTGGGCACTCAGGGTGGGCTGCTGCAGGCTACTTAAGCCCCTGGGCCACAAAGCTGGTCTGGAAGCGGCTGCATTCTTGGCTCATGGGGCCAGGCCAGACCAGGCTGCCATGGTCCATTCCCTCTCCCCATGACTGCCCCCACACCCCTGGCCCACAGCAGCTCACCCCAAGCACCCAGTACTGCCCTGAGCAGGCAGCAGGTGACAGGTGTTTCACCTCTGCCCACCGCAATAAGCTTGCTCCGCTGCTGCTGCTGGGAGAGGGAGGGGGTGGGAAGCCACACTGAAGCTGCCGCCCGCATGCAGGGCTGGAGGTGGCAGGTGGCAGGTGCTGACCCCCATGCTTGGCTGAAGGTGGGAGCCAGTTGGTGCTGGTCCCTGCCCCCTGGGACCACTCCAGCCGAGGCCACACTGCTGCAGTGGGAGGCAGGGTGAGTCAGGCTCCATAATGAGCTTCAGCTCCTTCCCTCTCCCCACATCCAGGTCACATCCCCCTCTCTGCCCCCTCCCTATGGCTGGCTGGCCACTCCTCAGAGGGACTCAGCCCAGGGCACTGTGTTGGTGCTCCCAATGCTGCTGCCTGTGATGGAGGGATTAATCCACCCCTTCTTCTCAGGATATTGGCATCTGGTCACCACAGCCCTGGGTGCATGGTCTCGAGTGCATGAGAGGACCCTGTCGGTGCCTGTGCCACCCCCTCCCCCTGCAATGGGGTGATTTAACCCCCTTCTCAGGCTACTGGGGTCTGGCCCCATCCCCACTCCTGCTGCTGGAGTAGTGAGAGGGGTGGGGAGCTGGGGATGCCTGGCAAGGACTGCTGCCCCCTAGCCAGGCAGACCCAGCAGCACTCCAGAGCAGGGTTTCCCCCACCCCTTTCTCAGCCAGCCAGAGCAGTGATAGTGCTCTAGCTAGGGAGGAAAGAGGTGGGGACAACTCTGCTTTGCTGGAACAGACAGTCCAACCCAGCCCAACCCATGACTGCAGAGCATGCTGGGATGCTGGAGGATTCTGATTTAGCATAAACCAGGAAGGGGTCTGGGACACATGTTCCATAAACCAGTTTGACATCAATCAGTTAATTCTGATACTACATTCAATCAGGTTTATCACAAACTGGTTTCAGTCATTTTGAAACTGGTTCATGTGCACTGATCTTCTCTTCTGTTACAGGTTTAAACCAGTTTCTGATCACTTAAACTAGTTGATGTGTAACTTCTGTCTCTAGCCATAATCTGAGAATCAGGAGACCCACCCTCTCCAGAAGCTACGCTGGGGATGGCTTCAGGGATTTGCAAGAAAGATATAAAAGCTGAAGGGTCCCAAGCAAGTGCTCCTCTGGGGAATCTGTACCACCTTCCCCTGAGCCACCCTCATTCCCTGTTGTAGGTACAGCACAACCATACTGAAGGATCAGGAGCAGCTTCTCTATTAGACAGTGTGACATAGGGCATGACTCTTGTGACTGTTAAACTAAACTGCAAACACATGAAAGGACAAAAGAAGCAGCATCCTTAGTCACATAATAACGTTTAGGAAGTTATGAGCTAGTAAATTAATAAGAAGAAAACAAGCAATAATCCTAGCAACAAATTGAGATGCCTGGATGTAATGAGTTAAGCTGTGGTGGGATTTCTTTAATAACTGCTGTGGCATCTTCTGTTTTCATCAGGTGTTTCCCTTATATTGACGCCTTTAATAAACTTTCCCTTCCTACAGATAGAATTGCTAAAAAAGCAATAAAGCTCAAAGAGAGGCAAAGATTTCTTAAGGTGATATCTGAAGAAGAATGTCTTGCATATGAAAGCTTGTCTAACTCTATCCTGACTACATAGTTGGCCCATTAAAAGATATCACCCCAAGAAATCCTTGCCTCTCAAATAATTTCTACACCATCTCAGATACAGCATCATTTGTACACTACCATAAAACTCTAAGGAAGATGGTTATTGCTTTGCAATGAATGATAGAGAGGTAAGTAAAAATAACAACACATTCTATAATTCCCATGTATTTTCTATTTAAATATCAGGCCTTTATGTAAGGTAAGGAAGCATTATCCCCATTTTACAGAAACAGAGCTCAGGCAAATGATTTCCCTGAAGTCACACAGGAGAAATCTGTGCCATAAAGTGAACTGATTCCCATTCTCCTGGAACTAGGCCCATTTCCTTTGTCACAGGGTCATCTTGCCTCATTACCATGTGGGGTAGCCAGCCACCACATCTTCCCAAGTGTTGCAGCAAGCAAGAAATCTCACTGACTGGACAGGGAAGTTACTTCAGGAGCAGCCTGTTACTAAACTCCAGAAAAATAAAATGTGGCTTGGCTGTAGATCTTTCAGTTTCTTTTTCCACCTTTTCTAAACAGAGCATCCTCCCTATCAACCTGTTTGGATCACGCAAGTTGTCAGTACAACCCTGACATCTGCCAAGCCTGCATAATAAATGTTTGCAGAGCTTTAGATGGATGCATTTTTTTTTAAATTGAAATACATACACAAATATAGGCAGAAGGTAGGAGAGCAGTATTTTCAAAAGCTGTTTTTCTTTTCAACCTGTGACTTGAAATCTACTAATGTACATCTCCATGATTTATGTTATAGGAGAGCAATCGCAGAGGCTCCGAGTTTGATTTATTTGGATAGCTCCTGTGGGTTCCAAGTGTGACTTTTGCTCCAGTGAGGACCACTTAACTCCTGAGATAAATTCTGGCAGTGTTGGCACCAATACGTTCCCCTTGAGGATCTATTAGAGAAAAGCAGCTTTAATGTGCACTCAAGGCACTTTAGGAGACAGGCAGAATCATGGAGTCACTGTCCTGCAGGTATCCTCTGCCCATAGCCCTGTTCTAGCCAGCAATTTTGCATTTGAAGGCTTTGCTGACTAGCAGTAGGACTCTGGCAGAGCAAAGGCTATGGGTTTCTTACATGATTAAATTTTCTCTGATCCAAGATTTTAGCTGCCAAGAGCTCTCCACTCTGGCTTACAGCAACAAAAGCAAGCATTACATTAGAAGAGTAAATCATCCCCCATGTATTCTAGCTCATATATATATTTATTTGGTAGGAGTGCCATACATCTCTGCTGTAACAGTGCCTGAGACCCTGGTGCCTGTCTTACACTCTGTCCCTTGGAGTAATACAATCGAACATGAGTGTATTGGTGATAGTGTCCAGCTGTATCAAAGTTCCTGCCTTCCTAGTACAGTACAGGAATTTCAGGTAATTTCCTGGTTGAATGGCTGAAGTAAAGAGTAAATGGCTGGTAGCAAGTGTATTGGACAGATAAACATCACAGTTATTTTACCACGTAGTTCCGGCATCATCTACCTGAGCTTTGTATTACTACAAAGCAAAAGGAAGGAGATGAAGGATGTTTATGACTCCTTCGCAGTTTGTTCATTATCCTCAAGTTGACCCTCATGACTTTCTAATATGCAAAGACAGTGGTGATGCATAGGGATTGCACAGGGGTGCATGTGCACCCCCTGAGAGCACTGGTGCACGCCCTGTCAGGCCGTGCTCCCTGTTTAGATGACGGGCAGGAGGCAGGCGAGAGCACTGGTGCACCCCCTGTGAGCACTGGCTGGGGAGCAGGGCCACCAGCAAAATCAGGACCTCTGGAAGCGGTGGCTGCTTTTTGGTAAGTGTGACTGGCTGTGGGGGAACCCCCTCCCGGTCAATGAGATCAGATGTGGGAGCCCCCTCCATCTCTGAGTAGTGTCAGGGAGGGCACGTGCCCCTCCAGCCCGACTCAAGAGGCACCATTCACCCATGTGCAAAGATACTATAAGTAGTTGCTAATTTACCCTGTATCTTAGCAATGCCAACTGACCTGGGTAGAATGCCCTCTAATGTTATAACCAGGGATCCTGGTTTTCTCTGATTTAAAAAAATCCTCAATTATCAGTTAAAAAAATAAGTAACCCCAGATCCACAGTTTTTCATGATTAAAATGAAACACCACTAATGTATACATCACCAGGATCCCTGGTGATAATACCTCTTCTGATACATGAGCTAGTATGTTCAGAATGACTCAGGTGTCTCTGCAGGGTTTTTTGTGGTGCTATGTAGATACACCTCATCATGAAACAGTCTCTGCCAGACTCCTTGGTCTTGAGTGAGCACTGAGCACCATAATGTCCACCCTACCCTTTCTTTGTTGCTAGTGGAAAGGGAATCCTGGTAAAAATTATTGCCTTAGTTGTTTCTAATTTAAAGGTCAGCGGTCAGTTTTTCACTGCTTTCAGGAGAGGGAAACAGAGCTGGGAGCCCTTTGTATGGCAGTTATGGATGCCTCATTCTC
>NW_005842207.1:314961-316961 GCF_000455745.1 Alligator sinensis | reverse complement strand
ATTCCTGTATGCTGTTCCAGCCTGGATCTATTGACAGTGTATCCTGTGGGATTGAAGGCAGGGTAGATATGCACTTTTATAGACTAAGTAAGATATAGAGAGAGAGCACAAGCTTTCATGAATCAAATTTCACTTGACCAGATACTGGCTGGCAGTCTCATAAGCTCAGCACGTCTAAAATAAAAAAAACTAGATAAAAAACAACTAGATAAAAAACAGGAATGTTCTTCGGTAAATACTACACTTCTGGCTGTCAGAGAGACTAATCTGCTCATGCTAGATATCAGTTTGACTCCCCCTGCCCCACCCCACATCTTGTCTGCCCAGAGCAGGTTTGCAAAGTGGAGAAGAATTCCCTGTGATGAGTCCTAGATGCCATGGATGGTATGGCAAGTGGGTTTTTTTGAGACTACACTCTCTTTGTTGTATGCTATTATCTACAGATCAAAATGTGGGTTTTCACTTGAAGTTCTGATGCTATTCTGCAAGTCACTCCATTCATAGGCTGTGGAACAGGGTGGGACACCTGAACCATGGGCCGACCAACTTTTAGCACGTTAATTTAGGTAGCTATACAGTTAAAAATTAGCTATACAGTTTTAACCAGAATGACAATTGTGCATTTGTGGGTTATATAAATTAACGTGCTAAAAGTTGGTTGAGCCATGGCCTGGTGGCCCACCCCATTCCACGATCTATGACTCCATTTGATTATGCTAGCAAGGCAATAAAGTGCTAAGGCACATGTCCCTGTCTTAATCCATACGTCACAAAGCAAATCTAGGAGGTTAATGCTTTGTTACAAGCACTTTGCCCATTTCTCATATGCATTCAATATGCATAGACAGAAGATCCAGGCAGGGTTACAGAATTTTTCCATTATGCAGTTCTCACTGTTTAAAGCCTCATTATCCTTTCATTTATGTGGGTGTAAATGAAGAACTTCATTCAAAGCAGTAGACTTGTGTACCCTAGTTAAATCCTGATGTAGGAGAAGAACCATGCTCTAACAATGAACATAGATACCTCCCTGAACAGATAGCACATCATGCCACACATAGGGCATTTATTCACGTGCTCCAGGAGGCATGGAGGAGCGTTTTAATTAGCACAGTTCTGAGAGCCATGCTAATTAAAAGCACCTAGAGCATCACATGTATCAGCATCCCCGCACTGAAAAATGGCAGTAGGGTGCTTTGAACTAAAGCTAGTTGAATGAGCTTTAGTTTAAAGTGTTCCACTACCATTTTTCAACATAGGGATGCTGATACATGTGACACTGGAGGCTGCTGGAGTGCATTAATTTCCATGCTCCAGCAGACTCAATTAATCGAGTCTGCTCTGACACACTGGAATGACAGCGCATTGGAGCAGTCTCCCTGCATGTGTATTGGAGCCCATATTTTCCCAGTGGCTCAGAAGAAATAGTGTAGGTATTAAAAGAGCAGAGTCATTTTTCCCTTCCTCCAGAATATACCTCTTCACCCCAGTGAGAGGACGGAAGAGCATACAGTGCTGGTGGAAGGGGCTTTTTGGGGGTGGTTTTTCCCAGGCTGCTGGACTGATCCCAAGGAGGGTTTTTTGGAGGATTCCTCAGATCTGAAGTGGTACCCGGTAGGGCTGTGCGAAACACCATCGTTTCATTTCGATGTCTGTTTTGCCATTTCAAAGGGACAGTGTTTCATTTTGTTGTTTCATTTAGTTTTGAAGCACTGTCCTGTTTCATTTTGTCGAAACTGTTTCACTGTTTCAACTCGTTTTGACGTTTCACCCATAGGCTATAATGGAGAATCATGAAAATGCCTAAAACATTGTCATTTGGAGCTTGATTCAGATGCAAATTGCCAGGATGGTAGCCCCTTCTGAGGGCATATAGCCTGCCAAGTTTCAAGAAGATAGGTACAGAGGTTTCTCAGAAAGTGCACATCAAAGTCTTGAAAGCAAAATTAGCCAGCTGCGGCAGCCTCTTGTCATCCAGCAAGCAGATCCAGGGGGCCGCC
>NW_005842207.1:304313-314850 GCF_000455745.1 Alligator sinensis | reverse complement strand
TGCTGCCACTGGCCCCAGGCAACAGTGGCAGCCACCTGTCACCCAGGTGCAGATGCAGGGGCCCACACCCCCAGGAGGGCTGCAGGGCTGTGCTGGACTCCTCCTGGGGGTGTGGGCCCCCAGATCTGTGCTGGATGACAGGAGGCTGCTGCTGCCACCTGGGACCGGTGCTAGGTGCAGCCCATGCCCAGAGCCAGGGTCCATGAAGGTCAGCCCAGTGGAAGGAGGTGGAGTACAGCCCTGGCTCTTCCCACCTCCTAACGACGGACTGCACTCCATGGGGCTGGTGGAGCTGATTGGAGCACAGCACCAGCTTTGCCAGCCTCCCACCACTGGGCTGAGCTCCATGGAGCTGGCAGAGCTGATCAGAGCACAGCCTGGTGGCGGGAGGTGGGCAGAGCAAGCGCTGTGCTCCAATCAGCTCTGCCAGCCCCATGGAGCACAGCCTGGCAGCAGGAGGCAGGAAGAGCCTCCCTGCTGGGCTGAGTTACATGGGTCTGCAGAGCCACTCAGAGCACAGCCCTGGCTCTCCCCTGCCTGCTACCACCGGGCTGCTTCAAAACTCAAATTGCTTAGAAACTTTCAAAACGTTTCGAGTGCCCTCATTTCATTTCAAAGCTGTTTCGATGCTTTTTGTTTCATTTTGATGTCACTGTTTCGAGCTCAAAACACATTGAAATAGCTTCAAAATGAAACACTTGGTGAAATTTCACACAGCCCTAGTACCCAGCATGCAGAGAGAGGCTTTCTCCAGGTTTACTTTACATGCAGGGGTCTAGTAATGATGCCCTTCTGAGCTTGAACCCAGTGCTGTTCTGAAAGCACAAAGGTGACTGAGCCTGCAAAATACAACTTTCAGCCATTCTGTATGAACTGTTCTAAAGAAGGAATGTAGGTGCACTTTCACAGCCTTTCATTCAACCACTCTTCCTCCGCCTGTGCTCTACAGTTCTCATGTGAATGGAGAATCTAGCGTAACAGTCAGGTAATGACTGTGCTGCAGCCTGTTGTGTCTCATGTACTCTGAATTTATTCCTTTGCAAAAAAATAATAAATGGTGTTTACTGTAAGGCTACAGAACTGTGCACTAGAACCATTTGTTTAAATTCCTGAAATGTATAAGGATCCATTAATAAAAACCTTCATTTTGTAGCAGCAGTAACAGGAGCAGTTTCCATGGAAACCTAATTTTGAGTAGCAGGGAGCAGCCATTTTACCATTAAATTATAGAGGTAGTTAAATTTTTGATTAAACACCACATTAAAGCATAGAGAACTCCCTGCAAAGTGAACCACTCTGTGAGGGGAAAGCAAGGGGATCCAGGACCCACAGAGCTCTGCACGCATTAATGTGCACAGCAGACCATTTGCCCCAGGTTAAGTTCACAGAGGCACCACGTTCCTGAAAAGCATTGGCAATTCCCACTGAGGAAGGACTGTTTATCATTTGGTCTCCATGGGACTTGCAGCTGTTTGGCAGGGGCTGAGCAGCAATCAGGATTTGATTCCTGCAGAGGTCATGGCTTTGGATATGCCCTTTGTTTCAGTAACTTTCCATTTAAATGTGGGATGTGATGAAAACAGTGTTTTGCAATTAGCTGGATGACAGGTACTTGCTCTCAGCAACTCTTGATTTCAACTACAGAAGTGACTGCAGTTCATAGATATATACCTAACCTAGCTTTAAACTAGCTAGCTCAGGTACCAGGAGCAGTCTGGCCACAGAAATACAGAGATCATTAGGGGCTGAGAAACCTGCTTGAGAAGCTGGGTAAATGCCTGTGTGGTTAAGCCATGCTGCACTTTGTACTGGGGTTACAGGACATTTCGTTCAGATGTCTTCGCATTACACTGTAACTGTAAGCATGATGGTAGTGAAGATATACCCTGAGAGTAATTAAGGGAGATGGTGGGGGAGAAAAAGCATGAGAGAAGAGCTAGAGGTGGGGAAACGTAAAGATGGTGGAGAGAGGGAGCTGGGTACCATGGCAGGAGAGGGTGGATATAGGACTTCTCTGGATGTGTTGGTAGAAGGGAACAGATGTTAGGACTCTGAAACCAATGTGAAAAGGGAGCCAGGCAACAAGAGGGAACAGGTGTCAGTTCTGTGATGTCGGGAACGGAGCAGGTAGGAGCTGAGTGTTGTGTTTTAGAGACAAGAGTCTGGTCCAACAGCAGGATGTAATGATGAAAGGCAGGGCCATGGCTCAGAGCAAGTGAGAATTAAAGGCAAGCTCTGGATGAGTGGAAACTTCCAACTCTCCTGAAATCTAGTGATATACTCACAGAGGTATCACCAAAGGTGCGTGTCTGTTTGCATGAAAATATCAAGTAGTTTTCTCTATATCTACCCACACCAATATTATTATTATTGTTAACTATAACGTACCGTCTACTAGTTTCTACAAGCCGGTATGTTTCTGGGTTTTAAAGAGATAGAGAAACTATGAGCCAGTTCACACGAAATATCTTAACTTCAGGTTCTCTCCAATGTATTAAGGACTCTTTTATACACTTAACTCTGGCTCATGCCACCTACATGCTGGAAACAAACCCTGTATGACTGTCTCATTATTGCTAATCCCAAAGTGTTCAAAAGCTGTTAGTAAAACATAACATGATCAAAACATTGGCTTAGAAACTATAGGATCTTTTAAATATATATATACATTTATATATATATATATATATATACACACACACACACATAAAATTTGCTTTCTAGTTGCTGAGCTTTCAGGGCTCACTGGGGTTATGTTTTCCAAGTATTACCTATCACTATGAGGACTAGAAAGTGTTTACTTTTTTTCTTTCAAATACAAGCTGGAATAACAGAATTCTAGCAGCTGGAGCTTTAAGAAAAATACGAAGCGTCTTGGCACTTAAAATTAGTATCACTAGTATTAGGAACAACACTGTGTTTATTCTGGGTCCAGCTGTTCGTAGCTATTTTCTGCTAGCACAATCTACCTTCCAAAGTACAGAGTACATGTTACCAGAATGTATAGCCATCAAACTGGGCATTTGGTCCTGTATCCAGTGGGTACAGCTTTGTCTGCTTTTTTCTTTTCCTTTTCTTTTCTGTTTTTTTCTTTTTGCTCAAATGCAAAAGATGGAATGACCTCAGCTGTATTTCTAGATATAGTTACCTACTTTATAAAATCAGCTAGTAAGCTGACAGCAGTCCTGTATATCTGAGATCTGAATCTATTCAGGGACTGTAATTTCAGAAAGCTGCCATTTCAGAAAGCCATTTTCTTAATGTGTACTAATAAGCCTGAGCCAGACTTCATACTATTTAAATACAGAATTAAGTGCAGATTTCCACTCCCTCCCCACCCCTTAAAACTCAACAGTAATTTGAAAGCCTAAAACTGGGCCATAGACCATTAGTGAAAATGGATGTAGCTTTTTAGTAATTCTACCCAATTTTGGTCAGAATCCACCTGTAGTTAAAACTACTCTGAAAAATACATCACTCTAAAGATGCAGGGATACTGACTTTAGATACATACTTGTTTAATTTAGGAAGAAATCAGAGCTGTGCAAAATGCTTTGTGTTGTAGTTATGGAACTGAAACAAGTGATAATTCTTCACCCTGTTTCTTCTGTATTATACCATTACGTGTAGGCTATAAGACCACAGCCATGTTTCCGAGTAACTCTCTGGGCTTGAATTTTGGTACTGCCAAAACTAGGCTTGGCAAAGTGGGGCCATCCTCAACCTGTTTCCCCCTCTGGGTCAAGTCAGAGTGGTTTTGGGGCTGAACCCACCTGCCCTGGCAATGCATTGCCTTGCACCTAATTACAATAGCCTTAAAAGACTACTCTGAGAATATTTGATTATTGTAGTGCTAGGCAGTCTGCACGGGCAGAATTTTTTTGGAATTTCTGAATTTCCCACAGACTGGGAATCCTAATTGCAACTGCTTAGATGACATGCAAGGAAGAAACTGACTTTATACCTATCAGGTTTTCATATAGAATGAGGGGTGGCAGGAGCGGGTGTCAAGCATAAGGCCCAGAAAGCCATGCTGTATGGTCCCTGGGGCTCCTGGAGGGCCCAGGAATTTGGGGAGGGGCCTGTAGCCTAAATCTGGGGTAGGATGTCCCGTTAGGGATGTGTGTTACTTATGTTAACCCCTGCACTGCCACTCAGCCAGCTGCCAGGTCTGGATCTGGCTCATGAAGCTCTTTGCATTGTACATCCAGCCTACAAAGAGACCCGTGGTCTGAATCCAGCTGAGAGATGTAGGTGAGTTTGACATCCCTGGTATTGAAAATGTTTGGTCTGTTAGTGCCAACAGTATGATAGGAGACCGAACAAACTTTCAGCTCAGTGTAAAAGTGAACAGGGTCAGACTTATGGTAGACAAACCCGAAGCTTGATCTAAATAAAAAGAAAGGAACTGCTCAGTGATCAAAATAAATATATGGTGTGCAGCATGTGTAAAATACATCACTATACAGTGTTGCTGTTATGTTGGGGTTGTCTGCTTGTGACAGGGAGGGATGTTTACTTTGGAAACAAGAACTTTTTTGTCCATGAATAGATTCACATTTCTGCCATTACCCTTGAGATTTCTAAAATTAAGATTTTTTTAAAGGTATTTGAATATGTAAAAACCAAAGAAGAAAAAAAAAGTGAGTAACCTCTTTTGGCTGGCTGAAAGGGCCAGGGCAATGTAAAGGGGCTTTAAAAATCCTAATTTCAGTTGCTATCCAAGATTCAATGGGTGTATGAGACCTAACGAAATAGTACAGGGGCCGGATATGGCCTGCCAGGCCATTCTATCCGATCCACGGGGCCCCTAAAAATTTAGAAAATTAATATGTATCTGCCCTGGGCTACCTGTCATGCAGCCCGCGATGACTTGTCAAAACTCAGTAAGCGGCCCTCTGCCCAAAATAATTGCCCACCCCTGGAATAGTACATCAAGTGTGGGGCTGCAGAGCTGTAACTTAAATGCCCACAGCTAATTTTTACAGAGGAACTCAGAGCCCCTCAGCATCCAGAGGGTACATAGACATGCACAAATAAATCAAACTCCTCCATCTTGACAGCTTGATATAAGCATAATACTCAGCCCAGGATAGCTGACAGGGTCTTCACATTGAGCAAAACTTTTAAGTTCATTTCAGCTGAGCCTAGGGTGAGCTGAATTGTGAGCATCCCATCTTCTTGCCTGTAGGTTCTGTAGCTGCATTGATAGTAATGTGGTATTTTTACATGAAACTAAGCTATTTTGAAATGGGCTTGATGACCGTTTTTTGTTTGTTTGGGGTTTTTTTTTGGGGGGGGGGGGGGGGGGGGCCTGATTTTAAATATACCCCAAGATAAGGAAAAGCACTTGAGCCTGTGGAAGTTCCAATCAGGGCTGGCAAAATGCCAGCTATATATAAAGAGGGGTAGAACATCTTTATTGGAAGTGTAATTTTCCTTACTCTTCTCCTCTGCCTCCTCTTCAGTGCCAATCGAGGGTGATCAGTCCCTGAGTGATTCATGAGGTATCCTAGGAACCACAAATGGTTCAAGACCCATGGACTGATGAAGGCAGCCCCCATCCTGCCAAGCTAAGAAGTCTAACCAAAAGGGAAGATCAGAGATTAAAAAGGATTTGTGTCTGTCTAGTGCCCAGCTGGAGTGTACCATCAACACAGACTCTTTGAGAGAGACAGAGGTTCTTCCGAGGGAGAAGCTGCTTCCCTCAATGTCATAACGAAGGCAAATATAAAGAAACCCAGGCCCAAAAGGGCCACAGATGTTTTCTCTTTCTCCCTGAGAACAACAGAAGGATAGGACTCGAGATCTCTTATTCCAGGAGGAGAGGCAGGGGGTGCAATGTTTTACAGATATTTTTCTAGAGCTTTCAAAAAATCATCCTGGCTTTGTGAAGCCTCAACCTTGTGAATGACTGATCAGAAATCTCAGAGAAATAACAACTGCTCATCCATGCTTTGACTTGTCCTCTGTTTTTTTTTAATGGCAACAAGTACATTGCTGCAGCTTCAAGACAGACTCCAGGGATGGAAGCTGAAACTCTGGAGATGCCCTGTTGAGAGGTTATTATATTCTGTTCTGTCATGTAGGACCTTTTTCTGTGGTTCATGAGAAAGAACAATGAAAGCCTGTTTTTACAATCTAAAATGAATGGAGAGTACCCTGGCTTCCCCCTCACCACACCTCCACCTCCTGTCAGAAAAAAAATAGCACAAGTGGTGAAAAGTAAATAAGAAATGTACTACTCTTGAAGTTTTAATGAATCTGTCACCAGCAGAAACGCTCACCCACACCTCATTCTATAATTGGGCAGAGGTGATGTTTTGTAAAATAGCCAAAGAATTGTATTCTTGAGCCTGGAATGATGTTCAGATTCCTTAATTTAATAGGAGGGAAAAAGTTAAGGGGACCACACACTGCTTTAAATGTACGTGCTATACTGAGCTGAAACATATTCCTTTGATAACAGGCTTTCCTATGTACTGAGCCATCTAGAATATCCTCCTCCTTAGTCTTCTATAAACTTTCTCTAATGTATTTCAGCACTTCTTTAATAAAACATTACACTAGCTACTGTTTGACTGGTATAAATTGAGCAAGTTCCTCCAAGCATGGTAAAATTTGAAGAATGAAGCCAGGGAAAAGATTTATATTTTATGCTGGGAAATAATGAACTACCTTCCTATGAAACCTGTTTAGTGCAACCCCTTTGAATTCAGGAGTGTGCACTAGTTAGTCACTCTGCAGTTTCAGCCTATGTTTTACAGAGCTTAGATTCAGAGAATCTATTTGCATAGAATTGTACCTTAATAATCACAGATGGCAGTCGGTGCCCTTTACTGAATTCCTTCATGTGCTGGTGGTGACTGAATGCAGGTCCTGTGGATAACTCCATGGTTTGATTAAAGGAGCATGGAAATATACATAGTAGGTGGAGCAGCTGGACATTCTTGTCATCTGTCACTTGGGCAGTGGCAATTTGTTGTTGCTACCACCATTTCTGGATTGAGAAGCAGTGGCAGCAACCTTTTCCCTTTCCTTCCTCCCCCCCCCGCCTTCCGCCTCTCACCCATTTAAGGAGAAATGGTCTCAAGATGTAGCAAAGGAAATTTAGGATAGATATTAGGAAAAACTTTCTCATGGGGAGGGTAGTAAAGCACTGGAACGGATTATTCCGAAAGACTGTGGAATCTCCATCCTTGGAGGTTTTTAAGCCTGGGCTGGGATGATCTAGCTGGGGATGGTCCTGCTTTGAGCAGGGAATTGGACTAGATAATAGGCCTGTATGAAGTGGCTAGTATTTGCTTTGGATTTGGCCAATTCGGGGAATAGTGATTCGATCCAGTGATTCGAATCACTGTCCCAAATTGATTCAGCTGAATCTGATTTGGAGATTCAGCTGCTGCCAAATCTCCAAATCTCTGAATTTCACAGGCCTATCCCCCACCCGCTCTCCCAGCCCAGCAATGGCTGCCCTGCCCACCCCAGCTCTGGCCCTTTAAGGAAAAAAACCCAAAACCCCCAGATTCACTGGTACCTGCCCAGTGGGGGGCAATCCCTGCTGCCTTCTGCTGCCCCATGCCACATGGGGGGGGCTCTTCCATGAACCCCCAAAGCCCTGAGGCCACTTCAGGAGCTGGTGAGTGCAGGGTTTTTTCAGGGTTTTTTTTCTTAAAGGGCGGGGGAAGTGGGGATTGTCCCCCTGCTGGGCAGCACCCAATGAGTGGGGGCTTTTTTTTAAAGCACCGGGAGCTAGGGCAGGCAGGGAAGCCATGGGGGGCTGGGGGAGAGGGCTGAGGGAGCAGACAGGGGATGGGGCCTGGCAGGCATCCCTCCATGGTCTCCTCCCCACTCCTCTAGCTCTCCCTCCCCCGACCCCTACTTACTTGCTCCAAGTCTGGGTCCAGCTCCCTGCTGCAGCAGGTGGGGACTGCCTGAATCATCAAACCTCTGAATCTTTTA
This sequence comes from Alligator sinensis, assembly GCF_000455745.1. Lineage (NCBI taxonomy): Eukaryota > Metazoa > Chordata > Crocodylia > Alligatoridae > Alligator > Alligator sinensis. The sequence goes on along the minus strand of NW_005842207.1, from coordinate 306,888 downwards.
CGAAGATTTGGAGAGTTTAGAATCAATTTGGACCTTTTTATTGGTCCCCTGATTCAATTTGGATTTGGAAATTCAGCTACCAAATCAGGCCGAATCTCTTCCAAATCAAATCACCACCTGAAGCTTTGCATAGCCCTACTAGATGACGTCCTGAGGCCCTTCCAACCCTAATTTTCTATTATTCTATACTTGTTTCTACTTGGTAGAATGGAAAATGTGATGCCATACAATTGTTCTGCATATGAGTAGATATCTGACTGATGAAGTACAAAGAAAGGCAGCCTCTCAGCAGAAAACTTTCATTTTTAGGACTGACAAGCTCATAGGCTTCTCACATAGAATCTCTGTAAAGAAGCTTCTTTTCCTTTGAATGATCATTTCATGGAATGGCATTGATTCCTGTTGAAAGTGACCTGGTTCAGCTGAATAAGGAAGAGGTCTGAGGAGGAGGAAAAATAGTGGCCTCATAGGTACAAAGTACCCATTATCTTTGATAGATATCCTTAAAAATCCCCTTCTAATTGAAGCAAGATGGAAAAAGTTCCTTGTCTGGGGAGACTTATGGCTCAATAGGAAAAGAAAACTCCAATGAGATTTTCTTTAATAAAGATAAAACTGCAGAGTGCTTCCAGCTCCTAATATTTCATTTTAATCCTAATATTACTCTCAAGAAAGAGTATTATTCTTCTGTTGTTGGTATTAATGTTGTCTCCTTTAATCTGCAACAGATGTCACTGTACAGCTGCAAAGAACTTCCATTTCTAGGAAGGGATTGAAGCCTTTTTGAAGGAGGATGGGGGGAATCTTCCTGTGGCTTAATTTAGACCTGTCCCAAACTGCTGGAACCTCTCCACCAAGCTGTTGAGACAGAAAGGTAACATTCAGAATGAGTTGATTGACTTGATTTCTTTCTGAGGGTAAGTAGGTGTATAGCTGTACGTATGTGAGATTAGCTCCGGGCCTCAATGATGAGTGTGCTGAGCAGAGAGCGAGAGAGAGGGGCAAGGAGTAATGTAATGTGAGCTTGAAAACAGCATCCTTCCCACTGCAGTTTGACATTTCAATCAAGAAATAGCTTTTCAGCCAAACAGGACAAGTAGAATTTTCTCAGTCTGAACTGAAAGGTGTTTGCTAGGGCCCTTCATAGGTAGGTTTTACCAAAATTGAAAGTGCTGGTTTGCAGAGACAACCCAAGCAGGGTGCAGGGCCCAGGACAAATCATCCTATGTGGGGCCCTGCCCCGGGATACAAGGAAGCTGGCAGCAGATTGAGCGGTGGGGGGAGGGGGTGCTGAGCAGCCTGAGGTGGTGGATTTGATGGTGGATTCAGCAGCGGGGGAGGAGGGTGCTGAGCAGCAGGACATGAAGCTAGCAGCAGTGCAGCATCACTGCGGCCACTCCACCCAGCTCCGCAGGGCCCCCCAAAGCGCAGGACCTGGTGCAGTCACCCTGATTCACTCCCCCCTAGGGATCGCCCTGCTGGTTTGCATGGGCAATGCATGCCTCCTGGGGCTGGGGGGGCATGGCGACCACCCACAGGGGGCAACGCGATTGTTGGTGGTGAAGGCGGGCCAAGCGAGGAAGTGCCAGCAACTGAGCCTGGAAGTGCCAGTGGTGCACCCAGAATTGCCAGCGGCATTTCTCAGGGTGGACACCAGTGCTCCACCTGCACGCCTGCCTGTTGCCTATGCTGAGAGCACTCACTCTCAGGGGGGGACCCAGCACACTCAGGGGGTGCATGTGCACCCCCATTTACCCCCATACTCATCGCCAATGCTGGTTTGGCAACACTGAGGAGCCCCTTCACACATTTTCCTCAGACTATAGATCAGGGTGTCAAACTCATCTGGTCCTGCAAACTGGATGAGCATCCCTGAGCTGGTTAGTAGGTTGGACTGGGATCCTAGAGAGCATTTGCAGCACTGTGTCCAGCCTGTATGCTGCGCGCAAGATGTGCTAGACCCTGGGACAAACACTTGCTATCCACAACACGTGGGGCTGGACTGGCTTTGCGCACTGGCTCTGGCATTGTACATGTCACAGGAAGTCTGGGCTGTGGGCTGCATGCGGTACCCCAGACCAACCCCTCTTAATGCCTACAGTGCACATGGCATGAGATCCAGTGCATGAGGCATGGGGTCCAGCCTGGGCATCACATGCAGTATGTGGGGCTGGAGCCACTATATGGGGTCAGTCCAGTGACCTGCAGGCTCTATCATGCAGCTCCATGGGCTGGATCCAACCCATGCTCTAGCTGCTCCTGCTATAGTTGCTGTAGCTTGAAGCCCAAGTCCCTTTCAGATGCACATGGCATGAGATCCAGTGCATGAGGCATGGGGTCCAGCCTGGGCATCACATGCAGTATGTGGGGCTGGAGCCACTATATGGGGTCAGTCCAGTGACCTGCAGGCTCTATCATGCAGCTCCATGGGCTGGATCCAACCCATGCTCTAGCTGCTCCTGCTATAGTTGCTGTAGCTTGAAGCCCAAGTCCCTTTCAGAATATAGTTTCATAGTTTCATAGTAGTTTGGGGTCAGAAGGGACCTGAACAGATCATCTAGTCTGACCCCCCGCC
>NW_005842207.1:293438-303339 GCF_000455745.1 Alligator sinensis | reverse complement strand
ACACCATCATCCAGGGATTTAGTTACCTGGTCATAAAAGGCCATCAGGTTGGTCTGGCAGGACCTGCCTTTGATGAACCATATTGATTTCCCCTGGGCATGATCTCCCCTGCTGGCCCCTCACAGATGTGATCCTTGATAATTAGTTCAAGGATTTTCCCCAGGACCGATGTGAGGCTTATGGGCCTATAGTTTCCTGGGTCCTCCTTTCTCCCTTTCTTATAAATGGGGACCACATTAGCTAGTTTCCAATCTCCAGGCAACTGGCCCGTGGACCACAATTGCTCATACAGCTGGGACAAGGTCACAGCAATGCCCCCGCCAGCTCTCTCAACACCCATGGGTGGAGGGCATCAGAGCCCACAGATTTAAAAACATCCAGTCCTTCCAAAAGATCCCTAACTACATCTGTGCAGACCCGAGGCCCAGCAGTGCTACCCCCAAGATTGCCCTTTCCTGTGGTGGGAGAGCTGTCCTGGTCCCTGTCCAAGAAGACAGAGGCAAAGAACTTGTTAAAAATTTTGGCTTTCTTGTATGGTGTAGCCACAAGATTACCATTAGAGTCCCTACATGGGACTCTACATTACCTGGTGCCCTCTTCTTACTCCCAATATATTTGAAGAAGGACTTTTTGTTGTCCTTAATCCTGGTCACTAGCCTGAGCTCCACCCCTGCCTTGGCCTTCCTAAAAGCCCTCCTACACTCATGGGCCAAGGAGGAATATTCATCCTTGGTGATAGCCCCTCCCTTCCACCAGGTGTACACCTCCCTTTTGGCCCTCAGGCATTCTCAAATGCCTTTGCTGAGCCATGGAGGTTTCAGAGCACTCTTACCCCACTTCTTTCTCTTGGGGACTGTCACACTCTGAGCCTAGAGAATCGTCCCCTTAAGGTACGGCCATCCCTCATGGACTCCCATATCCTCTACCTTATGGGCCCTCAGTGCCTCCCCCACTAATCTCCTAAATTCATTGAAACTGGCCCTTCTGAAGTCAGGGGCTTTAGTCATCTGCTCTGGATGATGAATTTCAGCAGGCGATGACACTGTCACCCAGGTGGTCAAGGACCTGCAGTCCCCTCACCAGGTCATCCCTGGTGGCCAAGACCAGGTCCAGCAAGGCATCTCCGCTAGTGGGGCTGTGCACCTCCTGGATAAGGTGGAGGTCCTGTATTTCAGCTAGGAACCTACGCAAATGGTCAGACCTGGCTGACTGCTCCTCCCAGCAGATGTCTGGGTAGTTTAGGTCCCCCATGACAATGACATCCCTAGACCTAATGGCCTCCATAAGCTGTACTGAGAAATCCTGATCCAGCTCAACCTCTTGGCAGGGTGGTCTGTAGTAGACATCCACCATAAGATCCCTTTCACCGTGCCCCCCTTGAAGTTTGACCCACAGTGCCTCTGCCTGACCTTCCTCTGCCCCAAAGCTAATTCTTGACGATGTGAGTTGCTCTTTGACATAGAGGGCAACCCCCTCCCCCCCACCTTTCCTCCCAGTCCTGTCCCTTCTATATAGTGTGTATCCCTGAATGCCTACCGCCCAGTCGTGGGTAGGATCCCACCAGGTTTCTGTGAGCCCCACTAAGTCTGGATTCTTCCCTGCTATCAGAAGGCAAAGTTCCTCCTGCTTGCTCCCCATACTACGTGCATTAGTATACAGACATGTGAGGCCTCCTGAGAGTGCACGTACCTCCCCCCTGCTCCCAGGACTGCTGTGCCCATTGTTGCTTACCTGGGTTTCTGTTTCTTTTGTCACCTTGCTAGTTGGCGAAACATCCCTTCCTCTTCGGGTGGCCCTTTCCCCCGATGAAGCTGGTTTAAAGCCTGCTAAACGAGATCAGCCAACCTAGAGGAAAAAATACGTTTACCCTTGGGTGAGAGATGTACAAGATCCCACCCCAGCATGCCCTCAGCCCAGAGATATGGGTCATTGTCCAGAAATCCAAAGCCCGCCTTGTAGCACCAGCTCTGAATATGCCAGTTAACTACACCAATACAGGCCTCGTGGCATCTACTCTGTCCACTCACCAGGAGGATGGAGGAAAATACCACCTGGGCTCCCATCTCCTTGAGTAGATGACCCATGGCCTTGTAGTCTTCCATGATGGAGTCAGTCTTACCCTTAGATACATCATTAGTCCCCACATGAACCACAACTAGAGGGTAATAGTCCGAGGGCTTAATGATCTTTGGGATGGTCTCTGTGATGTCCCGAATCCTCATGCCGGGCATGCACCAGACCTCCCGCGACAAGGGGTCAGAGCAACAGATTGGGCCGTCAGTTCCCCTAAGGATGGAGTCCCTGATGACCAGAGCTCTGCGTCTTTTCTTCTTCAGGGGCTGCCTCTTTGCCACCTGTGATGTAGGTGAAGCAGCCTCAATGACTCTCGGGATATGTTCTTCTACCCTCTCCTCCCAGGTGGCCAGGGCCGCATACCTGTTCACAAAGGGAATCTGAGCAGGCACAGTGACAGTATGAGCCACCTTAGCCCCGGACTTGACAGGAACCTGCTGCCATCGTTTAGTTGGGCGTTTTGCATGGGGGGTCTCTCCCGTGGATTCCTGGCCCTGCAGAGAATGAAAATACATATCAATTTCATCCTCAGCTGCCCGAATCCCCCTCAGCCTGCTCACCTCAGCCTGGAGCTCCACCACCTGCCCCTTCAGAGCCTGAAGACAGTCACAGGAGGGGCAGGCACGGGACTCACCAGACCTCATCCCTACCGCCGGGGTCCCCACCCAGCTGCTCCCACAGAACAGGGGGCAAGTGGACACCAGGCCCCCCATGGGCTCCATCTGGGTGGCAGCCTCAGAAGAGCCCTGGCAGGGTGGCACCACCAGGGCAGAGACCCTGGTAGCACTGCGGGTCCTTACCATAGCTTGTAGGTAGTACTTACCTCTCTCCTTCTTGGTGGAGCCTCCTTGCTTCCGAGGAAGACTCGCTCTTGGCTCCGCCTGCTTCTGCGCGCGTGAACGCTAGCACGCCCTTACAGAGCATGCCTGTTTGCATGCTCTGTTCACGCGCGCAGCTCAGGAGTGTGGCTCCCTGCCCGGCTCAGCCAAAGAGGGCTCCAGGAGGCTTCCCCTTTGGATCCTCTGCAGCTGTGCCAGCTCCTACCCCACTTACCTTAAGGGGATCAGCTGTTGCTGCCCCCACCACCGGTCCTCAGCCTTCACCACTGGTAAGTTGAAAGTTGAAAGGGGCACACATGTGATGAGAGCAGGGCTGGGCTCTCTGCTCCAAAGGGCTGGACTGGCCCCTCCCCTCTGCTCCCTAGCCAGAGTTCTGGTGGAGACTACAGGCACAGCAGGGTCTGCCTGGCTTCCCCCTGCCCCTACCCCTGCCCCCCTCCACTCACTGCTCAAGCAAGGATCCCAATACTAGCTAATGCTGAGAAGTGTCTGTGTGCATGTGTCTCCAATTTCACTGGGACAGGCAAACAGGACAGTGTCAGCTCAGGGATTTTTGGAGCTAATCAACAGGTCAGTTGGTAATGTCCCTCCATTCCTTTCTTGGAAAAAGCTGTTTAAGAAGAGCTTGAACTAATGAGAGAGGGTTGTGTTTTGTTGATGGCTTGATAAACGCTGTGTTATCAGCTCCCTGCTGGCTCCCTCACCTGTCAGGTTTGCAGACAGGATGAAGAAGCAGGGAAAGGGAGATTGAAAAGCTCAGTATCAGCAACAGATGCATGCACTGCACACCCCCGCTTTGCCTCAGAGTGCTAGTTGGGGTCTGGGGTCTGGCAACACTCCTGCCCTTTGAGCAGTGAGTGGGGAAAAGCCTGGGATGGTACAGGCAGGGTGGGGGTTTATACCCCTCCCTAATCAGAGCATCCTTCCAGGGCCTGGCCATGCCCCACCTCAGCTCAGCACTGTGGCAAGGAAAAGACAGCTGCTCTAACACACCCCGGCTTCTAGCCTGAGCCACTGCAGGTATATGCCTGCATTTCCTCAATCTAGTGGGAATGACTGTGCAGTTGCAAACCAGTTCAACCTAGGCAGGTTAGACTAACCTGCAAAGATTGAATCAATTCAGGCTCAGGCTTTTTGAATGTCTGTCCCTAGCCCACAAGACCAAGAGGGGTTCAGAAGTGTGGTTTTTGTGTTGGTTTGTTTTGTGTTTACCTTTGGGTTCAGGTTTGTATCAGGGGCAGGATGGTACTGTTTGAAGGTATTGGAAGCCAGAGTCAGCTACCAGATAAACCAGAGGGCACAATGTCACCTACTGGCTACTGTCTATAAACCCAGCTAAAGACTGGGTTGTGTGTGCTGAGCCTAGCAGACCCTGAACTGCACTCCCTGCTGACCACTGGAGACTGCAAAAGGCATTTTATTGTCACCCTGACCATCATGGCATTAAGTCATTCATGTATTTGAAATGCTGTATTGCCAATGTGAAGTATAGTATGTAGTAGTCCAGTTAGTGAATGTGTGAACATTGGGTTGTTTATTGTTGATTGTTAACTGGTATTATTAGCCTAGTTATGCTTTTTTTTCATGTCATTTATAAATTCAAGTGCCTACAATTTATGTGTGTGTGTATAGAAAGAGAGTATTAATGTTTGTACATATATGAGTTTGAATCATGTCTTGCACTTACTTGGGGAGAGGGACTTTGGGTATTCTGATGCTCAGCTGCTACCATTCCTTTGGTGAACTGGGAGAAAGATTGAGTTGGCAACCCAGGGATGTGAACGTGGAAGTAGACCACCCCTAACATGGTGGACCAGAGTTACACTGTAGCTCTGTTCACAATCCCCAAAAGAAACTTCAAACCTGGATACTCTTTTAATCCTCCCTAAAAAAAGACAGTCTGTGAAGAAGAAGGAAGCATGGCAGAGGACAAGGGAACAAGGAATAAAAAATAGCAAGGGCAAAAGAATGGAGCTACCAAAGAAAGCCAGGAACTCTGATCAAGAACCAAAGCTCACTAAATCTATCTGGAAGGAGTAACAAAGCCTGGCCCCAGGGGTGGCTGTGATGCCCCCAATGGCTACTCTGTCCCTGTTTCACCCTGTATTTTAAGCATCCTCTGCTTTCCTGCCACATCTTGATGTAAATATGTATTTAGAAATGGGAGGCTGCCCCAGGGATCCCTGAATGAGATCTCATTTGCTCATGAACTGTGGTCTATTTCAGGAGTTGTCAACTGGAGGTACGCATACCACCACCCACCACCCCATGCCACTTCCCCCCAAGAGCAGGGGGCACTGCCCAGCTGGCTGGACACAGGGCAGGGCGGGGGGAAAGCTAGCACGTGGTGGCGACCATGGCCACTGCCACCCACCACCCCTCACTGCTACCACTCCACGTCTGGCCACACACCACCCCCCACCCCATACTCCGTATCCGGCCACACACCCTGCCCCGCCCCCCCCTGCGTCCGGCCACCGGGGGTACACTTATTTTAAAAGGTTGAAAACCCCTGGTCTATTTGTTCACTGCCTTAAGAGCAATTTTCATTTCCCCTTCTAGCTATGCCCATACCTTGCAGATGTTACCAATCAATTAGAACCAGTCAGTTCCATGGAGGGGCAGGGAGCTCTCAACCCCAGTCTCAATCAGTCTAATGGGCTCTTGAGCCCAGTCCATCTCACTGTCTTGGCCCTTCCCTGGGCCCTGGACTTCCTATCCTCATCCTCTTTGGGTGCTGGTTCTCTAGCACCCCCACCCACCTCTGGTATCTCTAGCCCCTTTTCTAATCTGGCCTTACTTCTAGGCCTCTATGTCCTTCCTCTGCCCTATTATCAGGCTCTGGCCTTATTCCCAGGTCTCTGGTCCTGCTCCTGGGCCTACTGGAACCTCCTCCTCATAGTCCCCTCTAACCACCAATTACCAGGACCTCTACCTCTTCTTAGTCCCGCTCTAAACCACCAATGTTATCCCAGCCCTAAGATTGTATTAGTCACAGGCATTCTGGGTGTCCTTCAGAAGTCTCTCTCTGTACCCTGCTCAGGAGCTATTCCTTCCATGATCTCCAGAACCAGACTGCTTGCCTCAGCTCAAGCCCCAGGCTTATACTCTCTAGGTCCAGCCCCTTTCTGGTCAGGTACCTTCTCTTGAATACCACCTGAGACCTGTCTGCCTCCTTTTCTCCTCTTAAAGTAACAGGAGCACTAGGCTCCCTATTACAAAGGGCATAGGACAGCTAATTAGGACCATCCTTTTTAGATCTGTGCTTAAGGATTAATAAAACTCTTGGGATGATGCAAGGAAGATAAGTGAGAAAATGTGAGGGAATTAAAAAGATACTGGGTGTGTATATACCTGCATTTGAGGCAGGACCAGTTTACTGCTCCCAGGCAGGCATTTACACATTTAGGGATGTGGAAGCAGACCCTGCAACAAAGGAGCTGAAGGCTCTGGCCACAGGTGCCTGAGGCCAGAGGCCATCTTTAAAAGGCAGCCCCACTCCCTGCTCCCTGGCCAGCTGCTTTTCTGGCCAAAAGAAGCATGCACAGTGTGGGGGAAGCACATGGCAGCTCTCACACCATAGCCTTTGCTTTCCCATGCTATGGCTGTTCCAGCCCCTGCCCCTGGCAGTGATGCCCAGGGTCCCAGGCTCCTGATGGCTGCCATGCTGGTCCTTCTATCTCACTGGGCCAGCTGCTGGCTGGCCCAAGGCCATCTGGTCCTTGCCAACTCCCCCACACACAGAGACCACCTGCCCCGCCTCACTGCATCATTCCAGGGCCACTGCCACTGCACAGCTGCTGCCTGGACCCTGTCCTGCTGGCCGGACCCTGGCAGGGACACCAATGATGCTCCAGGATGCCACCACCAGGGCTGCCCTTGCCCTCCTGGCCCTCTAGCCCCCACCACCTCTGGGCTCATCAAACCAGCCAGGATTGGTGGCTTCACATCAACCACCACACCTGGGATGACAAGCAGTAGCTGGGGGGGCTCCAGAGCCAGGACAGTGTCCAGCACCTGGCAGTCCTCCTCAGTGGCCTGCACTGCCCTGGCCATGATTGCACCCTGTTCCCACAGGGCCTCCATGTGTTCATGCTCCAGGACCAAGAACTACACCTTGAAATCCCAGTAAATTAACTCGCGAGTAGCAAAGTGTACTGCATGGTAAGTGTGCGCTCATGTAGACATGCGCACTTACTGTCCATTAAACTACGCTACTGCTCAGTAAAGCATCTTGTATAGGTGCACCCACTGGAGGCCAAATTACATCTATAGAGCTAGAGATAAGGATGTAGGGAAGAACCAGCAAGGAAAATTATATGCAAACAAGAAAGGGGTGCCAGAGAACTGGGGCAGGGAGAATTTAAAAAGAAAAGGACTCAAGAGAAAAACACAGAAAAGGAGGCAATATGAGGGAGGAACATGTGCCTTTTCCCCACCCTGCCAGCTCTCAAGTCAAATGGAGAAGAAACAAAACTGTGCTTAATGCTCTGAGCACCTCTCTGGGTGTAGATGACATCTCAGCTAACCCATTCAGGTATAATGATATACCCTGAAGAAGACAAGTCATTGTGTTTTTAATTAGCTATTCAATTTTTCACTCTTGTAGTAAAGGGAATAAGTGCCTTATGTGTCTGGGCTTCATGACAATTTTGCAGGATGTAACTGTATAAATGGCAAGCTGCTATGTGATGTGATATAAAGATTTTATCTTCCTGAATTTGGAATGGCCACATTACTTATAGATGACAAAGGCATGACTGAATTAGGAAAGGCCTCTAAAATGAGTGTTGACACAGTCACACACCTCATGAATTTTGTTATGTCATACTTTAGGGAAGTTTGTACAACTAGAGGGATTATGAATTCTACTACAGAGATTTTGACAGGTGAGAGCTGTTCTCTGTCTCAACAATCTTTTTGACCATTGCACAATTCTGAGAATAAGACCAGGGAGCAAATCCTTTCTGTGCCTATGCCCAGAATAGAGGCAACTGCATGTGCCCTGCATAGGAAATTCAGATTATATGACAAAGACCACAGGAAAGTTTGTGACCCAAGGGTCAGACCAAATATGTCAGTGCTGTAGCTGTGAGGAGATTTTTATCAGGTTGCATAATTTAAAATGGAGTTTATTTTAAAACTAAGATTTGGTAAAAAAAAAAAAAAAAAAAATTAGTCTGCAAATCTAACATCCTCTATTTTGGGGGAAAATAAAGCTGCATAGATAAAATCAGTTATTTTAAACTTGCATTACATTTTATTCTACAACAGCTTTAGAAAATATATTTAGTACACAAATACTGACCCTCATTTTTATCTCAGATAGGCAATTGGCCAATGCTGGACATTTTCTAAAATCATCTGTTTTCCAAACAATTGGTTTCCTTTTTCTGTCATTTTTCATACCTCAGTTGCATAAATTCTGTTATAGAAATGATTTTACTGTTCATTTAAAAAATCAGAGGAAAAAACTCTTATTTAGATCACAGACAGTAAGAAAAAAGGTGGTGTGACAAAGCAAGATTATCTCATCAACGTGTTTGCACCTCAAGTCACCTCTGATTCTAAATCTAGTTCAGAAATGGGACAGTTCATAATTCCATGACTCCTCCTTTGATGGCTTTTTTTTCAGTTCAAATTCTGCTGAACAAACAGTCAGCCAGATACACAGCTGGTGCGAGTTAGCATAGCCATATTGGCTTCAGTGTAACTATGATGATTTACTCCAGCCTAGGATGTAGGCCAAAAATTTAAGGGCTGACATTTGATGGGATTATAGTGTGTGTCCTGTATTTAGACACCCACTGGGGGGGAAGAATGGGAGTTCCTTAATAACTGATGTTGCAAGGTAAAGGGACTAGATCCTTGACTTGTGCAAAGAGCTTAACTCTGTCCATTTCACCTGGGCTATGTTGATTTCTACCAGCTGAGTATCTAGCTCAAGCAGTCAACATTTCTGTTAAGCTGTCAAGAAGCTGTAACAGTGCCAAAAGTTAAACATCATGATCCAGAGCATATAGGATGGCAGAGGGTAGGATTGAAAATAGGATGGGAAATCAAGGAGAAAAACTCCTTAATAGTGGATTATTTTTTTTCCTAATAAAGAAAACAGCCTCTTGAAAAGCCTGCAGAGATCCAGATCCCTCAGTCTCTCCTCGTAGGGCCTTGCCTGCAGGCCTCTGGCCACATAAGTGGCCTCCTCTGAACCCTCTCAAGATTCTCCGCAATCCTCTTGAAGTCCCAAACTGGATGCAGTACTCCAACTGCAGCCTGACCAGTGCCGCATAGAGAGGAAGCATCACCTCCCTGGACCTGTTCATCATGCATCTGCTAATAGATTTCATAGACATTAGGGCTGGAAGGGACCTCAGAAGATCATCGAGTCCAGCCCCCTGCCCAAAGGGCAGGAAGTCAGCTGGGGTCATAGGATCCCAGCAAGATAAGCATCCAGTTTCATCTTGAAGGTGTTCAATGAAGGCGCTTGAACCACCTCCGGTGGCAGGCTGTTCCAGACCTTGGGGGCTCGGACAGTAAAGAAATTCTTCCTTATGTCCAGCCTGAAACGATCTTGAAGTAGTTTGTGACCATTCGACCTCGTCATCCCTTGGGGCGCTCTGGTGAACAAACGTTCCCCCAGATGCTGGTGGTCACCCTTGATAAACTTGTAGGTGGTCATCAGATCACCCCTGAGCCTGCGCTTTTTCAGGCTAAAGAGCCCCAGGGCTCTCAGCCTGTCATCGTAGGGTCTGCTTCCCTGACCTCTGATCATGCGCGCGGCTCTTCTCTGGACTCTCTCAAGCTTCTCCACATCCTTTTTGAATTGTGGAGCCCAAAACTGGACACAGTACTCCAGCTGCGGCCTCACTAAGGCCGAGTACAGGGGGAGAATGACGTCCCGGGATTTGCTTGAGAGACGTCCCGGGATTTGCTTGAGACGTCCCGGGATTTGCTTGAGATCATCGAGTCTGACCCCCTGCATAGGCAGG
>NW_005842207.1:289227-290507 GCF_000455745.1 Alligator sinensis | reverse complement strand
AGGGGCCTTGGTGCGGCAGGCCTTAGGGCCCTTGACCACCTTGGTCCATGCCCCTGGCTGGACACAGCAGGAGGTCCCGGAGTCCTCCTTTGGCGTGGAGAGAGACTGTGATCTACCCTCCGCCTCCCAGGGGAGAAGGGCCTGCCAGTAGGAGTCTATCTCCTGCTCGTAGTCCCTGATGGCACGCAGTCTCTGGACTGTGGCCTGGAGCTCCTCCAGCTGGCGCGCCAGAGACCCCCAAAAGGGAGCAGACCCCACAAGGGGAGGTCACCATGCTTCCAGGCCCCAGAGCCTGAAAAAGGGACAGGCATCCCCCACAGCCGAGAGCCAGGGGCTCCGTCTGCGTGGAGCCCAGAACCAGGGGCTCCGTCTGGGTGGCTGTCTCTGAGGTGCCAGATAAAGTGCAGATAAATAATGCATGATAAAGTGCAGTTAGCCTTGTTGATCACTTTTTCACATTGACAACTCATGTTCTTCTTGGAGTCAACTATGGCTCCAAGATCCCTTTCCACTGCTGTGCTGCTGAGAAGGTCATCCCCCAGCCTGTACATGTGTTGGTGGTTCTTTTTGCCCAGGTGCAGCACTTTGCACTTGGCTTTGTTGAATTGCATCGTATTTCATTCTGCCCATTTTTCCAACCTGTCCAGATCCGCCTGGATTCATTCCTTATCCTCTGCTGTGTTAACTTTGTCCTATAATTTGATATCATCTGTGAACTTGGACAGGGTGCTCTCCACGCCCTCCTCCAAGTCACTGATGAAGACATTGTTACACAAATTGCCATTTGCTCAAATCACAAGCAAGACCTTATGAAGGGGGATAAGGCAAGATGCTGCCCTTATTGATTACATAGAACAAAAACATAGAAAGACTTTACAGAGACAAACACAAAGACAAGCACACTCATCATTCACACAGACAAGCATATGCTATGGAGATGTTATAGTTACCAGCTCACTTGCTCAATGTTGGCACTTGGTGGCCAGCCCAGGTTTGTTGAGGGTGATGGGAACTGGGGTGAACAGATGCATCTGTGCTGCAGAGGGTTGCAGAGTGTGAATTCCCCATCTCAGCATTGTTGGATCTCACTTTTGTCACAACCCAATTAAATTGTGCCCATGCCACTGAGCAAGAGATACCATTCAAATCATCCTCATTTTGACGATTAAGGGTTAAAAGACATCCCTGCCAAAAATTCCTTGAAACAAAACGCGGCCGGAGTACTGTAGATAATTGGTCAGCTGAAATAAAATGCTAGGGGAAACTATATATAATTGGTC
>NW_005842207.1:263826-288950 GCF_000455745.1 Alligator sinensis | reverse complement strand
GGAACAAAGGCTCGCCTGCATCGTCCATCACTATCTAGGCGACGTAAGTAAACAAACTCCTATAACCTACACGTGTCTGTGCCTGGTTAATTCCACTCCATCCATCACTACCCGCCTGCCGAGCTCTAAATCTAAACACTCCGGTGTGTGAGTCAGGCAGCTGCCGGCAGCTGCTCTGATTCACGACAACTTTTATAGAGATTTCAAGTCTTTGTTCAAAGTTGAGATACTTTTCCATCTGCACGTCTCTATCCAGCTGTTCCTCATCAATCTTTTATCATCTCAGCTCGAGGTCACTCCTGTTGTAAAAGTCAGTCTTCCAGCCTTGAAAATTGTTAGGCTAAATTGCAGGACATGCAGAATTCCTCCTTTATCCTGTTGCTTAGCCTATCTCTTCTGCACCTGGTCACAGACTGGTTCTTCAGCCATCCATCTAACAGTTCACTGTCTGGTAACTTGAATATTCAGTGTCTTACACAGGCACACTCTAAACATTCCATACACTCTTCATTCATTCAATGAATCATACTAATATCTTTAATATAAAGGTCATAGCTCAATTACTTACATAAATGATGACACATAATAGATATAGATATAGATATATCTACCAAACATATTATTGTCAATTGAATGCCGTTATTACATAATCTAAACATAACCTATTCTACTGCCAAGCCATTTAAGATAACATCATCTGGCCTTGCATTACATATTGCTAAAACTTCATTCAATCACACTACAACATTGAATAGCACCAGTCCCAGGACCGAGCCTTGTGGCACTCCACTTCCCACATCTTTCCAGGTCGATATCGACCCGTCCACCGCCACCACGACCCCTAAGCCAATTTGCCACCCACCTGATCATGTAATCATCTACATCAAGGCCTGTCAGTTTATTTATGAGAACAGAAGAGATACTGTATCAAAGGCCTTCTTAAAGTCTAGGTAGATGACATCTACCTCAATTCCTGCATCTAAGCATTTTGTGACCTGGTCATAAAAAGAAACAAGGTTTGTCAGGCAGGATCTACCTGCAATTAATCCATCTGATTTCCTTTCAGCATTATTTCCCCTGATGGGCTCCCACAAATGTGATATTTAATGATTTTTTCCAGAGTTTCCCCAAGGATAGAGGTGAGACTAACTGGCCTATAATTTCCTGGTTCCTTCCTCCTCCCCTTCTTGAGAATAGGGACCACATTAGCCCTTTTCCAGTCCTCTGGGATGTGACCGGAGCACCATGAGTGCTCGAACAGCTGTGCCAGTGGCTCTGCCATGCCACTGGCCAATTCCTTTAGCACCCTTGGATGAAGTTCATCTGGACCTGCTGATTTGAACATATCCAGCCCTTCTAAGTGACCCTTCACTAAGTCTGTGCTAACAGTTGGTGGACTGGTGTCCCTCCTGTGTCTGTCTATGATCCAATTGGGAGATTTGTCTTGATCTGTGTCTAGGAATATAGATGCAAAGAACTCATTGAAGAGCTCAGCTTTGTCCCTCCTCTCTGTCACCAATTGCCCTAATTTATCCTGTGAGGGTCCTATTCTACCCTGCAACTTCCTTTTGCTCCCTATATACCTGAAGAAGGACGTTTGTTGTCCTTAACTTTTGCCACCAGCCTAAGTGCTAATCCTGCTTTGGCCTTCCTAACCAATTCCCTGCAAGTACAAGCCAGGGAGGTATACTCCTCCTTGATATCCCCCGCCCCTCCCCCTTTCCACAGCCTGTATACCTTTTTCTTGGCCCTTAGGCTTTCCTGGACTTCCCTGTTCAGCCAAGAGGGCTTCTTGGCCCCTTCTATGTGCAATGGGATTGTCTCCTCCTGCGCCCATAGGATCATTCCCTTGATCCTATCATTCCCTTGACCCTTCCTGGACCCCCATTTCTTCAATGCTCTTGAGCTTTAATGCCTCACTAACTAATCTCCTGAGCACACTGAATTTAGCCTTTATTAAATCTAGCACTTCAGACCTGCTGGTTAGTTTACCCACCCTTCACCGGATAGAGAATTCAATCAATCGACAGGCACTATCCACTAGGTTACCTTGTACCTGCAGATTCTCCACCAGGTCATCCCCTGTAGCTAACACCAAGTCCAGCAAGGCATTTCCCCTAGTGGGATCGTATACCTCCTGCATTAGGTGGAGGTCCTGTATGCAGGTTAAGAACCTACATCAATGTTAGATTTGGCTGACTAGTCATCCCAGCAGATGTCAGGGTAGTTTAGGTCACCAATGACAACCATATCTCAACCATATGGCCTCTGAGAGCTGTCTGGAGAATTCAGGGATTCACTTTAGTTTTGCTTTCTGAGAAGTTTACAGAGTAAAGGTATCAGTCATTTGTCACAGTTTACTAGGATTCGTCGTCTCAAAATGAGATGATACAATGGGATATTTTGCAATTCCTTAAACAGGTGCCTGAGAGATTTGAGATTTTTTTCTGGGTCTAATTAATCTTAATATTAGTCATTTTTGTTGCAAATATTTTCCAAATGACTGTATGAGGGAAGGCAAGTCTTTGGCAGAGAGAAGTGTTTGCTTTCATTAAGTTAGGTGATGTGCAAAAGTGTATTTTTGTGGGAACTACACTACCACAAGATGAGAGTGTTGATTAGACCTATCCTTCTGAATGGCAGTGATTAAACTAGTCATGTGGAATGCAGTTGTTCCATACCACAAGGAATAATGTATGTTGGAAAAGGTAAATGATGAGGCTAGTTTGCCTCTTTCCTGGATCTTGGTAGACTTTGTCTACTGCTATTAGTCTCTTATATTTCACAAACAATTAAATCAGAAGTTTAAAAAAATCATAAAATTTATTTTTTTTTATAACAACTAATAATAACAGCAAGAAAGGACCAGCAAAGTCACTTCATGCTTTCCTTTCCTCCCCTTCAATCTGAAAACCACTCCTTGGCTGAGAGAAAATACAGTTGTTCCCAAATGCATATAGGGAGTGACATGAAAATGGAAAAAACTGCTGCTGTACTTAATAATGATTGTTGGCTACTAGCTCAGTCTCAATGTCCTCAATCATGCCAGGCTCTCGTTGAAAACTGCATGTCTCTCTCCATTGGAGTGGGGCAGGGGACAGGGCGCACGTGTGTGTGTAGAAACTCATCATTATGGTACCGGAGCAATCTGCCTTTCTCTTTGCCCTGCCCAACTTTTTTAAGTACCACATTGTAAAGTGCACTAGAGTTTTAAGAAACCCTCCAAACACCTGACTCTGATCAAACTTAGAATTTTTTAGAGAATTAGTTAAAACAAATGAGGCGGTTTTTAGTTCTAATATGAGACAGAGATATTTTAATTTTCACATGCATAGTGGTCTGTGGGGGTATCTACACAGACTTGCCTAGTTAGCTCTGCAGTAAACACCTTGCATCTATATGTGCAGTGCTATTAGGCTGCAGGAAGCAAATAAACTCCACAGCAGTGTCGTACTTGTAAATATAAGTCCTATCCTACTGCAGAGTTATTTATTGTGCAGCGGTGCATGTGTAGATGCTGACCTGGGCGTAAATTGCACCCAGTCAGCCCAGCCAGCAGGGGGCCACACTCCAGCCTGCTGCCTAGCCATATGGCTTGGCAACTACAGGAGCCTCATAGCCCAGCCAGCACTTCCACCACTGAACTCAGCCACCCACTGCCTGGGCCTGACCCCCTGTGGCCTCTGCCAGCCCAGGGCTATCCCCCTGGGCCACAGGCCACACTGCTCCAGCCAGCCAGAGCCTGTGGCTGACCCCCTGTGCCCTCTGCACCCAGGCAGCTGTGGCTGGAGCCTAGAGCTTCCCCTGGCTGCTGTAGTGGGGCAGAAGAGGGCAGGAGCAGCCCTGGTTTAAACTTCTCCTACCCGGCTCAATTTGCTACTGTCCTGGGTACACATGTGGATGGTGCTCCTAGAAGTAGTTTACTGCAGTGCAAATTTTTCTGAAGTGTATTCTGTTTCATTAACTGCACATGTAGACGTGACCTGTTTGGACCAGCTTTCACTAGCTCACTAAGCCAGTATTTTTCTTGGATTAGAATATAAAATGCCTTAGGCTAAGATGCCTTAGTTCTAAGATTAATGTGTCCAAACTCATGAGGATCATGAAAATATACCCTTACAACCATAACTAGTATAGTGCCGCTGGTAAAATCTATAGAAGGCATGAACTAATGCTCAATGAGGTGCAAATTGCCTCCAATTACCTTTGTGGACTATTGACTTTGAAATCTAGGGATGGGAACTTAAGTGTCACCCATTAACAATTTTGCCACTGATCAAAGTATGCAAGAAAAAGGAGGAGCAACCATTTATGAAAATAGCACAGCCTGTAGTGGAGTGACAAATTCTGTGTGATCAAAGCTTCAGGGAAAATTGAGTGAAGGGAGTTTCCCCAAACTTACTTCTGCACATAACAGCCAAACTAATCTACTTTAAGGTATTTTAAATACCTGAACAGGAGTAGAAAAATGGCACAGTATTGTTTCACCAAGAATAAATTATTGTCAGTTCAGAAGTGTGTGGCGAGTGAGCAAGTAAGAGTGAGTGAGTGAGCAAGTGCAATCCTTCATTTTAGGACAGACTTCAGATTAATTTTCAGCTGAAAGGTGGGAAAGCAATACTGTAATCTCCCTGAAGAATCCTGCCTCTGGCTGACCCAGATACAGGTCCAGTTGAGTAGCACGGAGGGAAGTATGGCTGAATGGAGATCAAAAGATATCTGCTTTCAATACTCTGACATTTAGGGTGCAGGTAGAAGTGTAGCTCCCAGCTGTAACTCAGAATGATTTCTGCAAAGCATTCTGAATTCAAATGTTACCCCAGACCAAACAGAAGTTCGCTGTTGGTTCCAGGGGGGAGGGGAATCTAGCTGTGGGCTGGGAGCCTGCGGTCAAGTTCCCATAGCAATGTCCATGACTCTCTGCCAGTGCTCACTGTTTTCAGAATGGGATAGAGGAAAGGCAGTGAAGGGAGATCATTCTTGGGCTCCCCAGCTGGTGCTGACGTGGGGGGGAGGGGAGGAAAACCCCCCAGACTGAACTCCATCCAGTCTTTTTCCCCCTTCCCATTCTGAAAACAGCAGCAGGCTAGGAGCTCCACAGACATAAATTACAAAAGACGTTACATTTTAAAACATCTTTATCTGATCCCTCATTCAATGAGGTGTCAGATTTTCATCCGACTGGCCATTTTTTGAAGCTGTTTGCAGCTGTGTACTTGCATTTGGTCACAGCTATAGACTGATTTCTGTGACCAAATTGGGCAAAAATTATCACTTCTGTCTATACTTTTGATGTGTCTATGGCCTTAGCCAAGCTCTTTGGCCTTTCTTTTGTAGTTTTCATCAGGGAGAACTTGCCTACTTCCAAATAAGTAGCAGTGCCTAATTAGTTACTCCTTACAAAGTATTATCAGTGCTGCCAGAATGCACGGGGACCATCACATCACTGGCTACCTAGTTGATATTGAGACAGTAGTAGATCAAGTCAAAATGCTTTTACAAATTTTCATGGAAAATTTTATATTTCCTTTTTTAGCTTTTTGGGGGAAAAATAGTTTAATAAAAATTGCATCAGTGTTCTTTTCACTGTATCTGTTTATATCTGTTTAGTTGTGCCACTATGTGCAATTGCCAGTACAGTCATTTGATGGGATTTTAAAAATTATTTCAGATGGTTTAAAATAATTTTGGGGAATGGAAAATCCAGATGTAAAAAAACCCGAACGGGGAAATATTTTTAGCTGTAGACAATGATGAATTGCAAAAATTTTGTAAAAATTTTACAATTTACATTGGTCCAACCACAACCAGGTGAAGTTTGTTCTGGGTTTCCTGTCTCCTAGGCTAGAATCACTTCCTTCTCCTGCTTCCCAGATCTCCAACAACCAAATAAAGCACACATCTTCCCTTCTGTGCAAAGGAAAGAAGTTTCATTGTGCAAAGAATCTGAGATGTTAGCATTTGTTTCCATTCTAATTTGAATGAAAATGTAAAATTTCTAATATTTACTGTAAAAGAAAATTCCTTCCCAAATTGCTTCAGATCAGTCAAAACCTCAGATTTATATTCTGTAATACACAATTTAAATGAAAAAGTATCTTCATAACAAAAATACCAATGTTTCATCCTGAAAATGCCAAAGTGGGATATTTCAGCAGTATCAGAACTTTTCTCCATTTTTCTACAAAGTGAAATGTCAATTCTAGACGCAAATCTGTGAAGCATTTCCTTTGACAGAGCTTCATTTTCTGATGGAAAATCAATCCATTTAAAGTTTTTCCAACTAGCTCTAGTCTTGCATTCTTTCGTAAAACTGCCATTTAATGAGTGTTACATAAGTAACTTTAAAAGTCTTATTTATATACATGAAAGTCAAATTATCAAGTTAATAAGGGAGACGTGGCTTTGTCAGGCTACTGTGTTTAGATTAAACACCTTTAAACACAAGGACAATCATAAAAGTTTAGAAAATTGATAATTTAACGAAGCACATAGCAAAAAGACAGAGCCTCCAGTCTAGGTCATCAGTACTTTCTCCATTTCACTGGATTTTTAATGGGGAGAGGTTTCAACCAACTTATTATTCTAAAAACTATTTGTTCATATTTGTAGCACATGCAGATGGATACATCCCCATTGACCGCACTGGAGGCAAGATCTAATGCATGATATGAGGATTAAAAAAACAACCAAACTGGCATATGTCCAGTTGAAAAATGGAAACTTTAATAGTTCATCCTATGTTGAGGTGAGTGGTGTTAGAACACACTGTACTGTTCTTAAGAGTGAGAATTGAGCTCAGTAACTGTTTCAAATGCCATGTCACTGAAATGGTACCTGCAGTCTGCTAGCTAGTAAGCTCTTGGAAATGTTTGAAGGCAAGGTGATGTATTGTCAAAAAAGCATTGGTGATTCCAATCAGCTATCAGGAAAAGCTGGTTCTTGGAAAGCAACATGCCAGCCAACGCACTGGTAATGCCTTCAACTGAATGAAGAGAAGTGGTCAGAATTGAGTGATATTTTTATGGTTTTAAGAATTAAATATTGCCAAACAAAGTTTTGGCTTATAACTCTATTTGGGTAGAGATATCACTAGACAGATGGATGTTCCCACTGTTTGTGTTACTCCACTAAATTGCTGTTAATTACTTGTATATAAACAGCAATAGCATATGTTTCAAAGTGCCTCAAGGTTAACAAATGCTTAAGAAGTGTGTCATTTAAAATGTATTTGCATTTGACCCCAATAGTTAGGGAGTGCAGTTGAAGGTCATATGTCCAAGGAAATGAAAAAAAAAGTTCATTACAATTGTCCTGCTTAGTGTACAGTATGACCTCAGGCAATTTAGTCCTCATGTTTTGGTCAAGATCTTAGCCATGCTAATGAATATATAAACACAAACATAGCTAAACAAGCGTAAACCAACCATCTGTATACAAAGTGAAATACCTCAGCAGCTAGGCTTCTATTGGATGTTTAGTTCT
This sequence comes from Alligator sinensis, assembly GCF_000455745.1. Lineage (NCBI taxonomy): Eukaryota > Metazoa > Chordata > Crocodylia > Alligatoridae > Alligator > Alligator sinensis. Next base: position 281,465 of record NW_005842207.1, on the reverse strand, counting down.
GGAATGTCATGCTCAGAGGCAAATATTGCTACCAATGCTGCTCTGCAGCGTTACTGGATTCTTCCCCTAAAGAGCAGCACAAACAACTTGATCCAACACCTGAAACAAATGAGATTCCCATTGGCTTCGGTGGGTTTGAGAACAGATGCATAATGCATACATTTGTTTTAAAACAATTGAATACTAGTTTAAAATATAAATTCTGGTTGACTTGACATATTGCATGCTTTAAATTAATCTTAAAATGTAATCTAATGGATAGGCATAAATGGCTCTCTGTCTCTAGCACTCATTTATGCTTTATTAAGGAGTGCAATGAACTCTATTGTTTCCATCTGAACTATTAAATCAGTTTATAGCCCTCCCCCTCCCCCCAATTAAAATGAATTTATGGCTGCGGTCAAAAAAATGTTAGTTGGTCAGGTTATAATATAAATAACAGAAACACTTCCACACAAGAGATTCATAATATTAGAGACCATTTAATTTCAGCATTACACTAAGTATAAAGATATGCCCTGATGATGATAATGAGCTCACAATAATATGTACTCTCTCATTTAAATTAATCCCAAATCACTGTACAAATTTAATAAATTATTTCTGTATGGGTAAGAGGCATACATTTATGATTGTTATACATGCACATACATACTTAGGCGCCAATATGGCAGATTTGCCCCTGCACTTAACCTTACAATAAGGTTAAGTTGTACAATCTAACAATAATCATATTTATTTTATATGGAACCAGTAACATGTTTGAAGTACATGATTTCTCTTAGATTATGATTAAAGCTCCAAAAAGCACTGATGTGACTGAAAAGCCTAAATTCTATTTTCAAAAGGACTTGGGGCCATATCCACAAAGAGCTTAGGCACCCAAAGCAGGACTTGGGAAGAATTCAGCTATTTAAGTCCTAAACACTGTTCTTGAAAACAGTTGCTGAGCTGCCTCCTTTCCCTGGAAGACGCATGTCACTGTTTTACTTAAAGTTCTCCAGGTACTTAAATTGTCACTTATACACATGTCCAGAAATGCCCCAGTGCTGACAGAGCTAAGGAACTTGGCTCCTGGTTCATGCTTAAGCCTGACTAGCATCTAGATGTTAAGTGTTCCTCTCCCTAAAGCTGCAGCAGCATGTCCCTGAAAGGATGCTGTTGAGTATACTCTGACATTTGCTTCAAACCCAGAAGGACATCCCCCGCTGTCATTCTCAAACCCTCAGTCTCCAGTATTTGTGAAGCAGCCTCTGGAAACAATGCTGGTGCAGCTGATGGATATAATTCTGGGAATGGAGCAGGTGAGTGGGAGCGGGTGGGTCCTTGGGAGCATCCCTGCTGGGATATGTTGCTACCTTGGGGTAGATGTGTCCTAAGTGCCTTAATTCAGTGGATGTTCTCAGAGTACTTCTAATATACAATGACACGTCAGACTCTTCACAAAATACAATGAAACCTGAGTGGTACTCAATTTATGTAACCCTTCTTCAAATGAAGGGAATGTTAGTGGGGCAGGAGCACTGGGGAGGCGTAGCTGCTCATCTGGGTGAAGCTTTCCTCTTCCCCTATAGAGCAGAGCCAGGACACGTATTGGGATTCATTAAATTGTATATAGTTAAGAGAAAAGAAAGTTAAAATAAGACGTATATACAAAGGATGTAGGAACCACAGACAGTATATGTACAAATCAATGCAAATATTCTATATACAGGTAAAGGAGCAGGTAGTCAGAAAAGGGAGTCTCAGCAAACATTATGCATTCTTATACTCTAATAGGGTGCAAGGTTTACAAAACATGAGGCACAAAGTTTGCAAAACATGAGGCACAGAACCCAAAGGAAGAGAAAGGGGCAGCAAGCTGCACTAGGCTAACATTAGTGACCTGGGGCACAGGGTCCCCCAGAAAGGGAAATCAGAGCACCCTGATGTCCCTGCAGCACCCTACAACCTTACCTAAATACCACAGTGGGTGGGACTTTAATACCTAACCCATCTCCCTTGCCTCCTTCAGGGTTGCCCTGACAAAAGGGCCCCCTTCCCTGTGGGAATTCCTTTCTTGGGCAACTCACACTCTCAGGACCTGCGGAGGCTCTCCTTGTCACCCCGGTGGAGTGTTTCCTACCTCTTCAGGGCCTCAGCCACTTCATGGGGCTCTCCCAGCTGGCCTGCTCATGGCCTTGTGCACTGTCATGTGCACTGATGATCCTGCCTTGTGCAAGGTGTGGGAGACCCAAGCTGCTTTGTGCAGCGCTGGGGTCTCAGTCCGCTTCCGGACCCTCCATGCACTGATCTGTGCACTGCATAAATGGTCTCATATCGGGCTTGGGAACCCAAGCTGCTGCGTGCAGCTCCAGGGTCTTGGTCCACTCCTGGACCCTCTGTGCACTAATCTGTGTACCACATGCCCGGCCTCATGCCGGGGCTAGGGATCCAAGCTGCCACGTGCAGCTCCAAGGTCTTGGTCTGCTCCTGGATCCTCTGTGCACCAATTTGTGCATTGCATGCCCAGCCTTGTGCCAGTGTTGGGGACCCAAGCCACTATGTGCAGCTTTGGGGTCTTGGTCGGCTCTCAGACCCTTCATGCACTGACCTGTGCACTGCATGCCCAACCTCATGCCAGGGTTGGGGACCCAAGCTGCTGCCTGTAGCTCCAGGGCCTCGATCCACTCCCAGACCCTCCATGCACCAGCTGTGCACTGACACCATGCTCCCTCATGGCGGGGCTGGAGGACGCAGCCACTTACTGCTTCTCATCTGGCAAGTCTCTTCGGGCTCTTCTGTAGGAACCACTCTGCCCCACTGGCTAGCTCTGCCAGCTCTTCTTAGCCATCTTCTCTGTCCCTCCTCACAGCTGCCTGTATGCTGGGCATGCTGTCTTTTTATTGGCTTTGGAGGCTCCACCCCTAGATTGCAAATAGAGCAAGCAGAGAGAGAAGAGGTTAGTCCCGTCTGGTCTGGCTCTTTGCCTCACCCTTGGGTAGGGGCAGCACAAGCTTCTCCCCTTGCCTCTCCTGATTGGTGGGCAGTGCCCCAGTTCCACCCACATGATAAGCCCTGCCCTAGCCCCAGCCCTAGCCCCAGCCCTGGCCCTGGCCACAAGACCTGCCCCCCTCACTTCCCAGCCTAGCTGTGCTCCTATGGCCCCCAGGTTCTCCCAACAGTATGCAGGGAGGCAGGAGACAGTGCAAAACTTTACTGAATAGACCATGCCCCCACATCTAGGCAAGCATGGGCCTCACATGCCAAGGAACATGTCGATACCAGTGGTGATGTTCCCCTTGGCTGCAGAGGACAGAGACTTGTAGCTCCGCCACAGGTTGCCCTCTAGGTGGTAGCAGAGGTTGCTGAGCAGTGCTGGATTGCCCACCACACTGTCAAAGCTTAGGGTCCCATGCCAGGTGTGCAGGAACACCCTGGGGCACTATGGTTAGCAGCAGCAGCAGGGTATAGTGAGTCAGGTACCCCTTGATCTGCACAAACAGCTCCTCATGCAGGACCCAGGACATGCACACTAAGGGAACACTTGAGGCGCAGCACCGTCGCAGGAGGGAACTGGCCCTCACTGTACCTGTTTTGGCCATTGTGTGGGTTTTGGCTTCCTGGACCACGCTCTTCCGTGCATGGTTCCTCCTTGGACACGATGGGCTTCATCTCTCCAGAAAAGATAAGAGTCTCTTTTCTTATAGGTTGGCTGACCTCCTATGTTGGGCTTTAAACAAAGTACAACGGGAGATGGGGAGGCAGTAGATGGAGAGAGTCTAGAACCTACAAACTGCGAGACATGCAGCAGTACACCCCAGGTAAGTACCATGGGGCCCTTTATGCATCAGAGTCGGGGTGGGGAGGGCACCAAAGGCACCATTTGGAGGGCTCAAGTGCCTCTATACTAATGCTAGGAGCATGGGGAACAAGCAGGAAGAACTCACACTTCTGCTTGCAGATGATAACTTCAATTTAGTGGGGCTAACAGAAACCTGGTGGGACCCTACCCATGACTGGGCGGTACACATTGAGAGCTACAGGTTGTACAGAAGGGACAGAAAGAGAAGGAAAGGGGGTGGGGTTGCTCTCTATGTAAAGGAGCATTATACATCTACCCTAATCAAAATGGGATCAGAGGAGGAGAAAGTTGAGGCATTGTGGGTTAGGATACCTGGAGGCCATGGGGAAAGGGATTTGGTAGTGGGGGTCTGCTACAGACCACCACACCAAGAGGAAAAGCTAGACTTGGAATTCATGAGGCAGCTCTCAGAGGCTGTACAGTCTAGGGATGTGGTTGTCATGGGAGACCTAAACTACCCTGACATCTGCTGGGAGGAGCAGTCAGCCAAATCCAACTGTTCATGTAGGTTCTTAACCTGCGTGTAGGACCTTCACGTAATGCAGGACGTATACGGTCCCACTAGGGAGAATGCCTTACTGGATTTGGTGTTGGCTACAGGGGAGGACCTTGTAGGGGAGCTGCTTGGGGACAGTGACCACTAATCAATCAAATTCACCATATGGCATAGGGTGGGTAAGATAACTAGTAGGGAAGAAGTACTTGACTTTAGGAAGGCTAATTTCAGTGTGCTTAGGACTCTAGTCAATAACGCACTACAGGAGAATAGTATTGGTGAGATGGGAGTCCAGGAAGGATGGTCGTCCCTAAAGGAAGCGATCCTTTGGGCACAGAGGGAGACTATCCCAGTACGAGGGAAAAGGGGGAAAGGAGCTATAAAACTACCTTGGCTAAACAGGGAAATCCAGGGGAGCCAAAGTGCAAAAAAGAAGGCATACAGGCAGTGGAAGCAGAGGGAAGCTACCAAGGAGGAGTATACCTACTTGGCCCGCACTTGCAGGGAGGCAGTTAGAAAGGCCAAAGCAACTACAGAGCTGAGGCTGGCAACACACACTAAAAACAACAAAAAGTCTTTTTTTAGGTATGTAGGGAGTAAAAGGAAGGTGCAGGGAAGCATAGGACCCCTACTGAATAAGGAGGAGCAATTAGTGACAGAGAGATGGGGCAAGGCTGTGCTATTCAATGAGGTTTTTTTGCCTCAGTGTTCCTGAACAGGGCTCAAGGTAAGTCTCCTAATGGGTTCTTAGATGGGGATCAGAGGGACACCAGCCCACCAACCATCAACGCTAACTTGGTGCAGAGTCACCTGGATGGACTGGATGTGTTGAAGTCAGCAGGCCCAGATGAACTGCATCTAAGGGTACTGAAGGAATTGGCCGGTGTCATAGCAGAACCACTGGCACAGCTGTTTGAGCACTCGTGGCACTAGGGTCAGGTCCCAGAGGACTGGAAAAGGGCCAATGTGGTCCCTATTTTCAAGAAGGGGAGGAAGGAGGATCCGAGTAATTATAAGCCAATCAGTCTCACCTCCATCCTTGGAAAGGTCTTTGAAAAGATTATAAAGGATCATATTTGTGGGAGTCCAGTGGGAAAAATAATTTAGCAGGGAAACCAGCATGGATTTGTAGCAGGTAGATCATGCCTGACCAATCTGTTTTCATTTTATGACAGGGTCACAAAATGCTTAGACACAGGACTAGAGGCAGATATCATTTTCTTGGACTTTAGCAAGGCCTTTGATATGGTATCTCATCCTATTCTCATAAGTAAATTAAGAGGCTGTGACATGGATGATTACATGGTCTGGTGGGTGGCAAATTGGCTTAGTGGTCATACCCAGAGAGTGGTAGTAGATGGGTCAGTATCGACCGGGAAGGATGTGGGTAGTGGGGTCCCTCAGGGTTCGGTCCTTGGACCTGTATTCTTCAATATCTTCATCAGTGACTTGGATGTGGGTGTGAAGTGTACTCTATCTAAGTTTGTGGACAGTACTAAATTGTGGGGTGAAGTCCACACTCTGGAAGGTAGGGAATGATTGCAGGCAGACCTGGACAGGTTAGGAAAGTGGGCAGTACACAATAGGAATGCAGTACAACAAGGACAAGTGCAGAGTGCTCCACCTAGGGCGCATAAATATCCAGCACACCTACTGGCTGGGAAGTGACCCTCTCAGCAGCACAGAAGTGGAAAGGGATCTCAGAGTCAAAGTGGACTCCAAGATGAACATGAGTCATCAGTGTGACAAAATCATCAGCAAAGCTAACTACACCTTATCATGCATCAGCAGATGCATGATGAATAGATCCAAGGAGGTGATACTTCCCCTCTATGCGGCATTGGTCAGACTGCAGTTAGAGTATTGTGCCAGTTTTGGGCACCGTACTTCAAGAAGGATGCTGATAGATGCAAGAGGGTCCAGAGGAGGGCCACTCATATAGTTAGGGGCTTACAGTACAAGCCCTATGAGGAGAGACTGAGGGACCTGGACCTCTTCAGCCTCCGCAAGAGAAAGCTGAGAGGTGATTTTGTGGCTACCTACAAATTCATTAGGGGGACACAGCAAGGGATCAGAGATGCTCTGTTCACCAGGGTGCCTCTTGGGGTAACAGGGAACAATAATCACAAACTGACAGAGAGCAGATTTAGGCTAGATAGCAGGAAAAACTCCCCCTGGGTGAGCACCCCACCTGCCAGGCTCACTGTGGCATGCATACCCACAAGGGAACAGCCAGGGGCTGGGGTGCTGGCTGCCTGTCCCCAGGCTCCTCCCTTTTGGTACCCCCCCACAGCTGCCCACCCACCCCAGGAGGCCACACACACAGGCCACTTTGTTTATAGTTTGCATGGGGAAGAGGGTGTTTTATTGCTGGTGGGCGGGGTGGGTGGTGAAGGGACTCTGTTGTTGGAGAGAGAAGGGGGATGGGCTCTGGTGTTGGGGAGGGAGTGGAGGGGTAGGGTCTGTTTCTGTGAGGGGAATAAACTGCTTTTCAATAAACTGTCCACAGTGAGCGTGGAGCTGGGGGTGGGCAGTGGGGCCGGGGTCTGTGGGTGGCTGTCCAAGCAGGCTACAGGGGGAAGTGCAGGAAGAGGTGGTTGGCCAATACCTCCAGCACCCAGTGCCCTCACCCCCACTAGTGGGTGTGTGGCTCATCCAGGGGCAGATGCCCACTATGGACAGCAGGAGCCCACAGTGCTAGGTGTTGCTAACAGGGGTAGGGGCTGGAGCAGCCATGGGGCAGGGAAGGAGAGGCTGTGGTGAGAGAGCCACCATGTACCAGCCCTGGCCCCTGCATGCTGCCAGAAAAGCAGCTGGCCAGGGAGCAGGGAGTGGGACTTCCTTTAAAAAATGTCTGCCCACTGCTGCATCTTCTCCCACATCCCTGCATGTGCAGACACCTGCCCCAGAGTGTTTACTCATGAGAAGTTTATTTACAAGTAAACTGGTCCCAGACCAAATGCCTGTGTAGATGCACCCAGTAAAGTGTCACCATCTACACATGAGTGGCAATTAGGGCACAGTAGACTAATTTACTGTACTGCTGGATAGTAGGGCTGTGCAAAATTTCACCAGCTGTTTCATATCAACACTGTTTTGACTCATTTCAAGCTCAAAACAGCAAAATTGAAACAAAACAAAAGGCTTCTTAAGCCTCGAAACAAAATGAGGGCAGTCGAAATGTTTCAAAAGTTTTGAAACATTTTGTGTTTCGAAGCTGAATCTGGGCTTGCTTGCAGGGAAACAAAAAGTAAGAGGGAGGGGAAGAGGGGGGAAGAAGGGGGAAGGGCTGCTGTCATATTGACTGTGTAGCTGGCCAGTGACTATGATCCTTCCCTGAGGTCTCTTCCAATCCCACTGCTCTTGGGGAGGGATGGAAAAACAGCATAAAAAGCAGCATTGTTTGAACTGAGCTGCTTTCTGCCTTGGAGTCAGTTACTGAGCTGTGTCTTGCAGCAGCTCAGCAGCATTAGACAACAAAGGCTATCACTCATTTCCTACTTGGTAGCCTAGAAAGTGGGATTCATCAATACCTTTTGCTTTCTATACCCTTTTATTTTATTTTTATATTTATTCATTCCTTTCAATTTATTCCTCCCTCAAAATCCTTTTTGTTTTTGTTAGTCTATTTTGATCCTTTTCTCCCAGGAAAGAAATCTGTGCTTTCTCTCACAGTGTGCATTCTCTCACACTGTGCAGGGAACCACAGCATATATTGCATATTATAATATAGAATTTATACAGGAACACATACATACATTAATGTATTTTATTTATTACATAAATACACATACATATACAATTATCTATATATATTACATAAAAAGATTACCTTACAGAAGAACACACAGATTTTCCAGCAAACCAAGGCAAAGACAGTATGAAACACACCATGAAGCGTGCTGAAAAGGCAGCTGGCAAGCCTTCAGGGAGGGGCGGAAGATGGGGTAGAGGGAGAGCTGTAAGTTCCCCCCTCCACCAAACTGAGACGCAGCCTCTTTGCTACAACAAGCAGGCATGAGGCTTCCACTAGTTCTACAGGCAGCAAGGAGAGGGGAGCAGTGCCACTGCCTGTGCCTGAGTCACCAGCACCAGCATGACAGTCTCCTCCACCCCCATTTCACTTCCCATGCTGAGCCTTCCAGTACCAGATGAAGAGCTGGAGTTAGATCTGGATCTGGGTGCCCTAGCAAAGGAAATTCTGCAGAAAGAGGGGGAATCATCTGAGTTTGTGCTCCATGACCCTCAAGTTTCCCCTAGAGCCAGGTCTCCTTCCTGAAAAGGCACTTTGGAAGAGGTTGAGGTAGAGAGTACGGAGGCAAGTGGCTCAACTAAGTCTGCTCCTCCTGTTGCTGTGCCTCAGCCTGCTGAGGAGGGGGAAAAGGCAGCATCTGCACATGCACCCGCACCTCAGAAGCAAGTGAACAGTGTGGTCTGGGATCATTCTGAGCTGGCAAATGATCCCACATACGCTATCTGCCTGCACTGCCAAGCCAAAACCAGCTGAGGCAAAGGAATAAAACACATGAGCACCACAGGGATGCTAATGCATCTCTGCAGACACCACCCCCTTGCCCTTGCTCCTCCTCAGCCTGACAACAGTGGGAGCATGCCCAAAAGGAAGTCCACCTCTTGCTCCAAAGTCCCTGTCCCCACAAAGCAGACACAGGTCATCCTGGAACAGTGGGGGAAAGGTAGACAGAAAGAGGGCGTATTGCAAAGGTGAGCGAGATCACCCAGAGTATTGGGGAGATGCTTGCTGTGGAGCCCTTCTCCTTAGTTGAGTGGCCAGGGTTCAGGAGGCTCATGGTGCTTGTGGCCCCATCATATCACGTACCTGCATGCACCACCTTCAGCAAGACAGTGGTGGCCTCCCTGTATGAGGCATGCAGGGAGTACTTGAGGGAGGAGCTGCACAAGGCAGGTCTTACACTTCACCTCAGACATCTGGAGCAGCCAGGGTGGAAATCATGCCTGCCTCTCCCTCACAGGGCACTGGTATGACCAGTCAGGCTATCAGTGGGCTCTTCTTCAAGCTGAGGTAATGGATGAATCCCACACGGCAAGGGAGATCATGGGGGCCATGACCCACTTGGTGCAGAGGTGGCTCAAGATCCTGGATGAGGCACCTTGGGTCTTCAACCCTGGCACAAGGCTGGGCACACAGTGAATAGGGGCCACCGGTGCACAGGACAGTGCACAGGGCCAAGAGTGGGCCAACAGCCAGGCGAACCCTGAAGCAGCTGCCCTCAGCAGAAGGAGGAGATGGCTCATCCCGGGAAATGGGTGCATCCTCATCAGTCCCTGGAGGAGTCGTGAGTTGCCCGGGAAGGGATTTCCACAGGAGCAGTGGGTTGTTTCCCCCTGGTGAGTGGCTGGGTATTTAAGTTGGTTAAAGGGGCAGCTGAGGTGCCTGGAAAGCTCCACTCCCCTCCTCTCATCTGGGGCTCCTCCTTTTCCTGGGGCATTGATTCAGTTGTATTATAAATTATTACATTTCCTTCCTTTCCCCCAGAACACTGTGCCTCATGCTTTGTAAACTCTGTGCCCTATTAGAGTGTAAGGCTGCATAACATTTATTGTGACTACCTTTTCTGACTACCTGAACCCTCACCTGTGTACATAGAGTATTTGCATAGATTTGTACATATACTACCTATAGTTTCTATGTCCTCTGTATATATGTTGCATTTTAACTTTTTTATCCCTTATTAAATTGCATATAGTTAAGCCTCAATTTGTGTCCTGACTCTGCTCTATAGGGGAGGAGGAAAGCTGCACGTGGCTAAGCAGCCCCGCCTCCTCAGTGCTCCAGCCTTGCTAACATTCCCTTCATTTGGAGAAGGGGCTACATAACTGAATGCCATGCAGGTTACACATATATACATGTTCCCAGTTTTTCTCAGTTTAAGTTCAATATCCACAAATGTACAAGTCATCTACTTTCTGTGCCTAGGAGAACCAAGTGGACCTATAATGATCACAATTTTAATTACAATCTTAATATGATTATTGAGACTGTGCCCAGCAAAACACATTTATTGGAATAAGTGCAATTAAGCTTTGCAATTGGCATCGTGCTACACTTCTGAAGAGAGGTGTATTTTAAGGAGAGCTATAGAAGCCAAACAGAAATCTGTTTAGTGACTCATGTTTGTAAGTAGAACAAATGAGAATTTTGACATATGTAATGAACAGCTTTATTCAAAATTACCCAGAAAAATATTTTGGAAGATAAAACAAAAAAGTTTAAATCAGTAATCAGAACATCCATATCCCCTTCATTGTACAAAATAGCTGTTTGATGCCTAAGAGTAAATATATTGGGAAAAATTCTGGAGAATGCTTCTAACTCTCTAAAGAATTCCTCTTCCTACTGTGATCTCTTTAGATTGCTGATGCTAGTTTAAGAGTGCATCCAAGAGCAGAGGGATTCTGTGGTGTGCACCCACTTTTCTGTGCTGGAGTACAGCCAGTGGCATGTATTATAAGTGAGCAAAGTAATAAGCCATATTATTCTAAAGTCAGGCAGAAGGTAAATTTGCACCTTCATAGACTAACTAAATCAAAGATGTACAGAATAAGATTTCATAAACAGTGGCTTGCTTCATCAGATGCTGTCAAGGGACTACAGGAAGTAGTAGATAAAATAAAAAGCAGCAATAGAAAGCAGTGATTAAGATACAAGGGCTCATTTACATGAGGCACTTACTGCACAGTAGCCTAATAACACTGCACAGTAGCGTGCTGTTCAAAAACCGTGCTAATAAGCTACTGCAAAGTTTTATTAGGCTACTGCGCAGTAACTGTCATGAAAATAATGTGTGCCAGTGCTACTGTGCAGTAACTACTAATTGTACGTTACATTAGTTGTTGCACATTTAGTTAGTACTTCATTAAGTAAATACTAAATTAAATGCAGAGTAATTACTGTGCATTAATGAATGTGTTGGTAGTGTAACAGGTCAGAGTGAGGTCTGAGTCTAGCTCTACTGAGTTGAGTGGCTATAGTTTTAGGATTGCATTATAATTGTAGGAATCCCTGCTTTAGATCCTTAAGCTGTGCATCCCAGTCAGTGGGATCAGAGCAGATAGAATTGTAACGTAGAGCTCAGCTGTAGATAATGGATCTAGTGGTGTGCTTAGGCTGAAAGGTTCTGGCATAGAGGTAGCTGTAGATTTTGGTTAGTTTCTGATAGTGTGATAGTGATTAGGCCAATGCAAACTTTCACAGTGGTGTCCAAGAAATGAATATGATGGGAGGAATATTCCAGAGTCAGCTTGATGGAGGGGTGGAAGTTGTTAAAGCCTTGGTGGAATTTATCTAGAGCAGAGCTTGTCATCTGGGGATATGTGTACCCCTGGAGGTACTTGGAATGGGGATAGGGGTATGTGTGGGCAGGTAGGGATGGAGCGCTGCCACCCACCACCCCATGCTGCCACCTTTCAAGAGCAGGACCGGGGAGGGCCGTGAAGGTAGCGGATCCCCTCTATAGGCACCACCAGATGGCCAGACGTGAGGGGGAGCTCAAACGGGCAGCTGCTGCTCCAATCCACCACCCTGCGCCGCTGCCACTGTGTGCAAGCCCCCGCCACTCCACATCCAGCTGCCGCCACCCCCCACCATTCTGCATCCAGTTGCCACTATCCCCACCCCTCTCCAAGTCTGGCCACTGCCCCTCTGCTCTGCCAGAAGTATACCCAGAAGGGGTCCACTCCTTAAAAAAGGTTGAAACCCCCTCATCTAGAGCTTATTTCCCATGTATTCTGACTGCCATCAGTAATACTTCAGATACTTCCCTTTCTCACAGGAGACTCTGCATGTGTGTGTGAGTGTGTGCAAAGGCCCTAATGCAGGTGTTTAGCATGTAGGTTCTTATGGTGTATCTTTTTCCCTTCCCTCCCTCCTCTTTTTTTTTCCTCTTTACAGCTTAGGTGTTCTCCAGGGAACAAAGGAGGCACAAATAGAGCCTGAGACTGCTTTTGTGACCTGCGTAGGATATGTAATGTTTGTGTTCCTCCCAGATGGTCAAGAGCACTTCATCTGCACCAAGTGTAAGCTGATGTCTGCTCTGGAGAAAAAGATTAAAAGATTGGAAACATGGGTATCCATGCTGCATTGCATCAGGGACCAGGAGGATTACTTGGACAAGAATTATGAGAAGCTGGTACTGGAGAGGCCAAAGGGCAAAGAGAAGTGGCAGCATGTGACTGACTACTCAAAGAAGGAGAGTCCCCAGAATTGAAGAGAAGTGGATTGAAGCCAGCAACCACTTTCAAGCACTCTATGGTGAAACTGCTGAGGAAAAGTCAAAGGAGATGACATCTGCATCCATAAGGCAGAGAATGCAGGGGCCTAGAGAGCAGGAAGCACAAGGCCCCAAGGACAGGGGCTCTACACCACTACACCAAGAAGGGAAAGAAGAGTGGTGGTGGTTGGTGGCTCCCTTCTGTAGGGGACAGAGGCACCATGTTGTCAACAAGATTTGGGGGCCCCAAGAGGTGTGCTGCCTTCCTGGAGCCCAAATTCAAGACATCACAAAGTGTCTGCTGAAGCTCATCCATCCTTCAGACCATTACCCTTTCCTGCTTGGCATCATAGGCACCTGTGAGTATGTTCTTCTTCTAGGGCACAAAAATAGGATGTTATAGCTTTGTCTTCCCTTGTCTCAGTGTCAATCTTTCCTGCCACAACTTTGATGGGAGTAATTAAAGGGAGACACCACACAAGAGGAGTGATCACTTAGTTTTAATAATGAGCATCAGCAATACCCACTCACAAGAAGTGTAACTCGGCTAGCTGCCAGCTGTCAGTCCCTCAACCGGCTCTCCCTACAAGTTCCCGGTTCACTTATCAGTCCTGCAATGAATACTCACTGGGTGGGTGTTTGCAAGCCTGCCCCATTTATCAACTCACAGCAACAAAGTCCTTGTCACAGATCCGAATGGGGCTGCAATCATCCAGCTGAATCAGTAATCCGTCTTCCAACGGGCCAGATACCCTGACACTCACCACTTCAACAAGAAATTATTGGCGAATCTCTCTCTTATCACCTGCGCCTCTGCACCAGGCTGCTTGCCATCTCTGGTATCTAAAGCCTCAACCCTTCTTCCCCTTCTGGGGAAGCTCTGATCACACCAATGGTCCTTTATACAATGTTTCTGGTTGTCCACCGCCAGTTGGGAAGACTTAATTGGCAATTAAGCCTTTTGTTATCTCAATCTGATTGAATACGTCACCGCTGTCAGCAAGTAGTGGATACTTCACCAAAGTCCATGGCAGGTATTTAGCATCCTGGGTGGGCGAACAGTCAATATGTCACCCAATTCCATGGGTTGAACAGAAAGTTCTCAACAAAGTGGGTGCTCTGCCCAGATGTTCCCGTAACAGGGGCAATGTCTCCCTGTTACAGCACCAACTATACTGCCAGGAATGACACTGAGCAGATCATGCCTCCTGAGGCTGGGGGAGCACAGTGACCACCCACAGGTGTTGGCAGTGGGGAAATGTCAGTGGTGAGCAGGGACCGCCTACAGGTGCCCACAGTGATGGTGGTGGCAAGGACAGGCTGAGTGGGGACTGCCTGCATGTAGCCACGGTGACGTCAGCAGCAAGGGTGGGCCAAGCAGGGACCACCCACAGGTGACTGTGGTGACATCAGCTGTGAAGGCAGGCCGAGTGGGGACCGCCCACAGGTCCATGGCGGTGTTGGCTGTGGGAGCAAGGGGGGGAGGGTGACACCTGAGTGGTGATTGGCGACTGCCCATGGATGACTCCAGCAATGTCGGCAGCAAGCGGGGTGGTGATTGGTGACCACCCACAGATGCCATGGCCGGTGGCAGTGGCCAATCTCAGGGGGGCACAGCCAATCTCACGGGGTGCCCGTGTGCCCGCATGCTCCCCCTACACATCACCAATGAATGGTGGGGATTTATTTGAGGCCACCAGAGCAGGAAGAGGAGTTGGATGAGGCACTCTTCAAGCAGGTGACAAATCTATCCCAAAATTATGGGATGGTACTGATGGGAAATCCAATTTTCTGGACATCTGCTGAAAGAACAATGCAACCAAGCATAAAATGTCAAGCCAGTTCCTAACTTGTGTGGAGAACAACTTTATGTTCCAGAATATGGAAGATACAACTAGGGGATCACCTTGTACCTTGTCCTGATCAACAGAGAAGAACTGGTGGGGAATGTGAAGGTGTTGGATAACTTGGGAGGAAGCGATAGAATTGTACATCCTGAGACAGGGAAAGCATGAGGTCAGAAAAATTAGAATGCTTGTTTTCAAAAAGGCAATTTTCATCTGACTTAAGGAGTTTAATAGGCATGGTGTCATGGGAAGAGAGACTGAAGAATAAAGGCACCCAAGGAGGGCTGGGAGCTTCTAAAGGGCACAGTATTGGGAGACCAACAGGAAACTGTTCTAACATAATGGAAGCACAAAATGAATGGTGAGAGACCAAAATGGCTGCACAAGAAGCTTCTAAAATGCCTCAGATGCAAAAGGAAAGAAAGCATATAGGCAATGGAAGAATGAACATTTCACCAAGGAAGTTGTTAGCTGCCAGCTCTGTGTTCTTGGGGAACCCTGGCACAGGACGCAGGCTGTCTGACTCACAAAGGACTCATGCCCTCCCTCCCCTGCCTAAACAAGAACTTGATTAGAGGAAGGACTTACAAAAGACAATGAAGATTAGTGGGAGACACATCTAAAGCACTCCAGAAAAGGGTGATAAGAGTGAAGCAATTCCCCTGGTCTCATTTGCATCCGAGATGGAACCAGATGACAACTCATTTAAATGGGAGATGGAACAGGAATGCACTTTCATTAGCATTCAGGATGGAGAACAGAGATTCCAAGGCAAGGACCACACTGAATTCTGGGACCAGAGAAGCAGGGGAGCACTACATGATGGGATCCCTGCTCCAAATGCTAATCAACCCACGTCTACACACACCCAGCTCAGCATTTATCAGACCAATTCTAGTAATGACTCTTTTAGTGGTACCCAAAACACTGAATCTGCCTGTCTGTATTGTGAGCTCCCTCAGAGTAATGCCACCCATAGCCAGGAGTGATCAGTTCCTATTATCCAGCATATGAGCCATTGTTTACCCATAAACAAGCCTATTGTTCTGCCTTAAGCCATTGTTAGTTCTCTACAAAAAACATTACCCAAGCTCAAGTTTCTGTCCTGGTGCTTGGATCCAAAGCCATACCAGTTCCACTCCTTTTCTGCCTGGAATCCCTCCATTGATTGTGCTCAGAACTCTGCCTGTCTGCAAGCTCCAACAAACACCTGGGAACCTTGACTAGTTCAAGCTTACCTGAGTGGTGAGACCCCAACTCTCTCTCTCTCTCTCTCTCTCTGACTCCAGGAACATGACTTTTATTCTCTTACTCCAGGCACAGCTCTCTAAACCTGACTTTTGCTAATCAAACTCGAGCTAGACTTTCCCAAATACCTAACTGAAACTATGTAATATTGTAACTCTTTTATTTGTCTCTCTTGTATGGCTATTAATACTGGTATCATCATAAGTTCACATACTTGGCAAGAAATAACTTTTATGGTCAAGCTGGTTGCTCTACTCTCTCTCTCTGAACCTCACTTACTCTTCCTTCCTCTTGACCTCCCCATTTGCTCTGCAGCAACATTTCTTTTACCTCAGTCAAAGATCCCTAAAATGCCCGAAACTACGGTGAGGTCTGCTCAGCCATATATTCCAGCATGGATGGCCTGCCAGACCCTCTGCCATGGCCTGGCAGTGGTGATAAGCTGTCAGTGGGGAGGGTCCTGCAGGACACCAGGAACCCATCCCACTCATAGTCCCCACCCCAGCATCATCTAGCAGCTCCAGCAGCCAAGGTCAGCGCCTGTCCCGCCAGCTCTGGATGCGGACCTCTACCCAGGAGGTCAGCCCAGGGATGGCACCACCCACTCTCACGAGCTCCAGCTCCTCACTGGAGAGGAACACTGCCCGGCCAACCAGGTACCACAACCCTGCACCCCAGGACACTGCCAGGAGCTGCATGTCATTGATGCCAATGGGAACAGACTTGAGCCACTAGGCACACCTTCCATGCCCACCTCGTAAGCCCCACACTAGAAGGAGGTACCTCCCCTGCTCTCCCCACCCCTGTCCCTGCTCTTGCCCCTTCCCCTATCCCCCCTCTGCACCTGGTCTGGCTGACTCCCCCTGGCTCCAAGAGTTCCCCCCCACCACCACCACAGCATGCAGGGAGGTGGGAGGTAGTGCAAAACTTTATTGAGCATCCTGTGCCCCGTCAGCTAGGCAGGCATGGGTCTCTCACACATTGAGAAATGTGTTGATACCAGCAACGATGTTGTCTTCAGCTGTGGGGGACAGGGACATGTAGTGTAGGCACAGGTACCCCTCCAGACAGCAGCAAATAGTAGATCTGGAGCAGCCACAGCAGGTGCTGCCAGGAGCCCGGCCTGTCTTGGACTGGGAAGGGGGCAGAGAAAGCAGGATGTATGCGGCAAGCACCCAACAGCCCACCTGCCCCTGCAAAGTGAGTGGGGACACAGGAAGTTTGGCTGGTGGCTGCCTTTGTCAGGGCCTGCCCAATTGACTTACCATGGTCCTGGGCAACTGTGCGTGCACAACCCTAGAGCTGAGGCTGGGCAGTGCACAGCCCCCTGGTATAGTGCATATTATCTCAGAAATGTTGCAAATTCTCACAAACAGCCTTTCTCCTGGCCCTGCAGGTCCAGCAGCTCCACAAGGGGGAGAGGTGCCAGCTGCACATGGGGATCACCATCAGGATCGCAACCAGCCTTGGCTTGGGCCCTCTGTATGCACTGGCTCTGGCAGCAGCGGACCCCGGACCAGGCCCTGCTGCTGGACTGGCTGGTCACCATGGCAGTGGAGCAGCTGGTGGACTCATGGGCTTGCCGTGCAGAGGACCTTGTGCATGAGTGGAAGAGGGTCAGACATGAGCTGGAGAGGGCTTGAGAAAGCGATTGGGTGGACTGGGAGTTCCAGGATAAGCTCCTGGCCCTCAAGGAGAGGCACATAGCCTTCCTTGAAAGGATGGTGGAGGCTCAGGAGCAGCAGGCTGCTGTGGTGGCCAGACCAGTGGTCAGGTCTCCCCACCCCAGGACCCACCCCAGGTCTCCCACTAGCCAGGCCCTCCACCAAGTCCCACTCCCACTGCTCACCCCAGCTCCATAAGGCACCAGAGCAGGAGCTGCCCTCAATGCGACCAGCACCACATGTGGGGCCTGCTGGTGCTGACCCTGGTCACTGGCTACAGGAGGGGGGGAC
>NW_005842207.1:254089-263816 GCF_000455745.1 Alligator sinensis | reverse complement strand
GGCCCCTCTCACCCCCAGGCAAGCTGCTCCCCACCAGCCTTGCCACAGAATGCATACCCACAGTGGTACATCCAGAGGCCAGTGTGTTAGGCACCTGTCCCCAGGCTCTGCCTGATAGGTGCCCCCACCCCACTGCCCTCCACTCCAAGAAGCCACACAGAGAATACTGTACAGAGTCTGCACAGGGAAGAGCATGCTTTATTGTTGGTAGCTAGGGTGGTTGATGAAGGGGTTCTGTTGTTTGCGGGGAGTGGGAAGAGGCTCTGTGGTTCAGGAGGTAGGGAATAAGGAGTGTCTTGTTCATAGATTCATAGATCTTAGGGTCTGAAGGGACCTCAGTAGGTCATTGAGTCTGACACCCTGCCCAGGAAAGAGCACTGGGGTCAGACGGCCCCAGGTAGGTCCTTGTCCAGTCTCCTCTTGAAGACCCCCAAGGTAGGGGAGAGAACCACCTCCCTTTGAAGCCCTTTCCAGATTCTGGCAACCCTTACTGTGAAGAAGTTCTTTCTAATGTCCAACCTAAATCTGCCCTCCATCAATTTGTGGCCACTGTTCCTAGTTACTCGTGTGTGTGCCCTAGTAAATAGACCACCTCCTATTCCCTGCTGCCCTCCCCTAATGATTTTATAGCCAGCCACAAGATCACCTGTCAGCCTTCTCTTGCAAAGGGTAAAGAGATCTAGGTCCCTCAGTCTCTCCTTGTAGGGCTTTGCCTGCAGGCCTCTGACCATACAAGTGGCCTCCTCTGAACCCTCTCAAGATTCTCCGCATTCCTCTTGAAGTGCGGCACCCAAAAATGGACACAGAACTCCAACTGCGGCCTGCCCAGTGCTGCATAGAGAGGAAGCATCACCTCCCTGGACCTGCTCATCATGCATCTCCCAATGCATGATAAGGTGCAGTTAGTCTTGTTGATCACTTTTTCACATTGATGACTCATGTTCATCTTGGAGTCAACTATGACTCCAAGATCCCTTTCCACTGCTGTGCTGCTGAGAAGGTCATCCCCCAGCCTGTACATGTATTAGTGGTTCTTTTTGCCCAGGTGCAGCACTTTGCACTTGTCTTTGTTGAACTGCATCCTATTTCGTTCTGCCCATTTTTCCAACCTGTCCAGATCCACCTGGATCCATTCCCTACCCTCTGCTGTGTTAACTTTTTCCCATAATTTGGTACCATCTGTGAACTTGGACTCCACACCTGTCTTCGTCAGTGACTCGTCCAAGTCACTGATGAAGATATTGAATAGCACTGGTCCAAGGACCGATCCTTGCGGGACTCCAGTACCCACATCTTTCCAGGTTGATATCAACCCATCCACCACCACTCTGTGGGTACGACCCCTAAGCCAATTTGCCACCCACCTGACCATTGTTGGGGAGGGAGGAAGGGGGATGGGCTCTGTTGCTGGGGAAGGAGGAGTTCTGCTGGATAGGGAGGGCAGTTGGGGGTCTGTATTTGTGGAGAGTAATAAAGTGCTTTCAAGAAAACTGAAAAAAGCATGGTGCTGGAAGTGTGCAATGGGGCTGGGGTCTATGGCCAGCCATCCAGGTGTCCTACAGTGGGGAATGCAGCAGGACGTAGTCTGCCAGCACCTCTCACACCTGGTGCTCTGGCCCCCACTGCTGGATGTGCAGCTCACCCAGGGCCTTAATGGGGTGTCCTGTTGCTTTTTCTGCCACTGCAGCTGGTGCTCCCAGTGCCAGGCGTCCTCTGCCCACTGTGCCTCCTGTGCTCACTGCTCTTTGTCTGCCCATGCTTCACAGAAGAGGTCTCCCTAGGCCTTGCAGATGTTAGGCAGCACACAGATTGCAACAATTACTGGAGGGATGATGGTTTGTGCGTCCTAGAGGCAGGCAGTGAGGGGGCACCAGCATCCCTTCAGGCAGCAGAAGGCACACTCCACCAGCATGTGGGCTCAGCCCAGGCAGCTGTTGAAATGTGCCAGACAGGGGTCCAGCTGGCCAGTATAGGGCCACATGAGCCAGTGGAGGAGCGGGTAAGTGGGGTTCCTCATGAGCAGGGGTAGGACCATCACCCCACTCAGCTGAATGTCTGGCATCCTGGTGCAAAATGCCTACTCTCCACCAGGGCTGGCAGGACAGAGTGGTAGAACACATGGGTGTTGTGGGCATTGCCCACCCACCTGTTGCTCACATTGTTGATGGCACTGTGATGGTTCAGGAGGGCCTGCAGCATGATGGAGTGAAACCTCACCAGCGGTAGGGGCAGTTACCATTGGGCAGGCAAGTGATGGGGATATGGGTCCCATCCAAGGCCCTGATGCCCTGAGGGAATCCCAGGGAGTAGAACCTTGCCACCACCTCCAGGGGGTCATGGACCCAGAGTACGGTGTGCTCCAGCACAGGGGCAATGCATAGGGTGTGCATGGGGGTGCACGTGTACCCCCTGAGAGTGCCAGTGCACCCCCTGACTGGCTGCACTCTCTGTTTAGCCAGCAGGCAGTGGGGCAGGGAGGAGCACCAGTGCCCCCCTGCAAGCACTGGCCGGGGAGCAGAACTGGCCACCAAAGCAGCTGTGCCGCTCCCAGAAGTGTGGAAGGGAGTTCTGGAAGTGGAGTGGCTGCTTTTATGGTGAGTGAGATTGGCTGCCAGGCCCTCCTGCCCCAGTAAGTGGGATCTGCCACTGGGGGACACCCCCCTCCGGTCACTGACTGGTGTCGGGGGGGGCATGTGCCCCCCCCCGACTCAAGAGGCACCAGACACCCATGCTCTAGCACATCTTGGAAGGCACCACAGACCTCCAGGATAGCCTCTCCAGTGGTCTCCTTGCCCACACCAAAGAGGTGGCCACCATAGCACAGGCTGGCAGGCATGGCCAGCTTGAACAGGCTGATGGCCAGCCAAGTCTCAAATGGGAAGGGCAACTGCATAGTGGTGGCTTGCCATTCCAGGTGCAGGCAGCTCCAGCTCATCAAGGAGCTCCTAGAAGGTGACCTGCATCATCCAAAAGGACTCCAGCCACTACTTGTTGTCCCAGGTACAGCATAGCAAGCAGGGTGGCAACCAGGAGCCCAGGGCATGGGTTGTTACTCCCAGGGCATGGGGGTGGAGCAGCCATCACACAGTGGGTATAGGATCTAGTGGCAGAGTCACAGGAGGCTGTGCTGGCATGCTGCAATCTGCTCCGAGCCAGGAACACGGGTGACCAGGGAGCACCACACAGGGTTGCCTTTCAGGTTATGAACAGACATTACACATAACTGGTTTAAGTGATCAGAAACTGGTTTCAACCTGTAACAGAACAGATGTTCAGTGCACATAAACCAATTTGAAAATGGCTGAAACTGGTTTGACATAAACGTGGTTGAATGTAGTATCAGACTTTACATAAACTGGTTTGACCCAAATTAGTTATGTCATCCCAGACCCCTTGCTGGTTTAAGTTAAACCAGACTCCCCAACATCCCAGCATGCTCTCTGGGCTGGGCTCTCTGCTCCACAGCAGAGCTGGCCTCACCTCTCTGCTCCCTGGCTGGAGCTCTGGCAGAGACTGCAGGCATCTTCCTGGCTTCCCTCTGCACCTCCACCCCCTCACCACCACCACCACTCCCTGCTTAAGCAAGGTTTCCCCCTTCCTCTCTGCCTTACACAGACACATCTCAGCATTAGCTAGCGTACCAAATGCTGGCTGCAGTCTATACTGTGGGAGGCAGGACAAAGGCAGACAGGATAGTCTTGGCTTAGGGCTTTTTGGAGCTAATCAACAAATATCTGGTAATGTCTCTCCATTCCTTCCTTGGAAAACGTTGTTTAAGAGGAGCTTGAACTAATGGAAGAAGCTTTTGTTTGGCTGATGGACTGATAACGCTGTAGTAATATCAGCCCCCTGCTGTTTTGCAGCCCTATCAGGTTTGCAGACAGGAAGAGGAAGATTGAAAAGCACCATATCATCAACAGATCTATGCACTGCACACCCTGCCTTTTGCTTCAGAGTGCTAGCCTGGAGCTGGGGGCTGGCAATACTCCTGCCCCTTGAGCAGCAAGCATGGAAAAGCCTGGGACAGTGTAGGCCAGGCAGAGGTGGGAGTTTAAACCCCACCCTAATCAAAGCATCTTGCCAGGGCCTGGCCATACTCCCCCTCAGATCAGCACTGTGGAAGAGACTAGCACCCCTTGGCTTCTAACCTGAGCCACTGCAGGCATGTCCAGAGGGGATGTTTCTGCATTTCATCAGTCCAGAGCGGATGTTTGTATGGTTACAAACTGGTTTAGCTTAGCCAGTTCAGACTAACCTGCAAAAATTGAATCAATTCAGGCTCAGGCTTTTCGAATGCCTGTCCATAGCCTTAAAGAGGGCCTCTGGCTGCTGTAGGGCAGTGTTGCAGGACCAAAGGAGGCTGGGACAAGGCTAGTGTCATGAGGAGCAAATCTGCTCCCAAATGGCCACACATGTAGAAGCCTACCCAGGTCAGGTTTACTGCGCCATAAATTACTGCGCAGTAAACCCATATAGCACTAATTGCATGTATAGTCATGCCCACAGTGTGAAAAAGAACTACTTTTTTTTAAGTTTTATACTTACTGTCTACTAGTTTCATTATATGACTCCTAGTTCTTGTATTGTGAGAGATAGTAAATAATAAATGCCTATTACTGAGCTCATGTTTTTAGCAGTTTCCACAATTATTTCCAGATCTCTTTCCTGTGTTGTAAGAGCTAATGTAGAGCCCTCCACAGTGTAGGTATAGTTTGGGTTATAATAACATAAGCTCTAAGCTCAAGTTTGAACTAAAAATAAAAGGATTTACAGACTAGAGTTTTAAAACATAGATGTGTTTAACAGCAGATAGATTAGACTTCCTAGGACAGCATGGCTTTGTTCAGCACCTTTTTACTGACTAGCAAATATCTTGCTGTATGACATAAGATACAATTCGTTATTCACAATAAGAGTCATAATGAAAGCTGATAGTGAGGAGCTAACCTAGTTATTAAGCCTCTTGAGACAGAAGAGTTCATGAAGAGATTTTATACCCCTGGTGCACAGCAGCATTGGGTACCAAGACCCAGAGTGAGATAGAACAGCATTTCAAAGATTGAAAAAACTGATGCATTACATTTTTGCAATTTTTCAGAAAATCTTTGAGCACAACTATTTAAATCATCCACAAACAGTTCAAAGGAAAGGCCTGCACCCTATGCTTCTCATCCTTATCCACTTGGCCTATTTTTTCTCTTTCTCCATCTCTCTATGGGCGCTTCTACATGTTGCCCTATGACAACATTGTTACTGCACTGTGATTTAATACTTCCTTTCGGAAGTACTAAAACACGGCATAGTAACAGCCCATACTGCACTGTACACACAGTGCACAGTTATTTTTATCAGCTACTTCACCATAGAGGCATGATATAATGGGTATGTAATGGGATATAACACCACTACAGCAGAGTAGCTGCTGGTCATGTGTAGACACCCGTGGATGCTACATCTCTGTAGGATCATGTGTAGACATGCCCTGTGAGAGTACTCCCATCTTTTCACTCCCCATAAATAAAAGAAGCACATAAACTACTCACCCATCAGAGGGAGTCTGGAAGGTGATGAGTGCAGGTCATTTCTTGGTTTCTATGCTACTATATTTTCAATTTTGCTGCACCTGCCTAGTGCCCACCAAGTCTGCTTTTTGTACTTTTTCTTGGACACATGCCTCAGTCTAAAACAGGAGCAATACCCAAGTACTAGAATAGCCCAAAGTAGAATACCACTGAAGTTTCTCTACATAGGGACCCAACAGGTGGCAACTGGCTCCAGCATTGGAAGCTGTATCATGTGAGTTTCTCCCCACCAACTTATGAGTTGCACCAAAAGCAACCTAGTATTTTCACTCTTAGATGAGATGCACTTATGTTCTGCTGTGGCAGTGAAAAGTTTTTCTGTTGTACTTTCCTATTTGTCACAAAAGTAGATGATGGGGGAGAGAAGCCAGATTTGTAAGACGATACAATGAACTGGATGTGAAAAAAGGTGGGAGGACTGTAAAGAATTTTCTTTGGCTTTAGTTTGGGATTTCAAATTTCATGCCTACCAGTGGCCTGAGATTTACATGACATCAAAAGTATGGTGGTAGCAGAAAGTCAGATGAACAGTGAGTGAATTGTTTTCATTTTACTACAATAAATAATGTAGCATGCCCAAAGAAACACACACAGAATTACAAATAACATTATGCAAATTATCAGAAGACAAAGACATTTAAATAAACTTTCAAACAACACTGACAGACTATGGCTAGAGACCTTGGGATTTTCATCTGCCAAACCCCCAAAGAGAAACTTTTGATACATGTTCCACTTGGGGTTCATGATCAATAAGATGCTGCTTGTCTTTTCATTCAGTTTGGAGTAACAGATTTCCATTTGATTTCGGTGATAATGCAAGTGAATGAGGCTTTTAAATGAAAAAGAGAAGTGCAGTGAAGCTGGAAGATTCTGAGTGAATATTGCAGAATTAATAGTCTGTCCCGAGCTGGAGCAAATAAGTCCTCACTCCTCCTTAACCTTGAGAAAAGTCCTGATGAAAAATTCACTCTTAAAAATAAAATAGGGAATCACATAAACATTTGCCTTGCTGTTGGAAAGATTGGGCTTTAAGCAGCTTACAGAAAATAAAATGTTTGACACTAAGGCTAGTTTGGCTTTCCAGATGTGACACTTTGATACAGAAGGCATTAGCACTGATACAAAAGTCCCAGACCTATCTAAGGTGCATGAGATAATTCTCCAAACATATTAATGTAAACGACAATCCCAACACAGCCAGATGTAATCCTGTCATAAGTATTACAGCAGGAAGGTAGGGCTCTGTATAGCTTTGGAATTATAATATCCAGCTTGAACAAAAAAGTTATACAGGCTATATTTCACAGCAACTCAGAGAGATTAATTGCTCCCATGTCATTATACTTCCAAAGTCCCTAAAACAGTATTTTCTATGCCCTGATACCACCAAAAATAAACTACCTTTAACTAAAAGTTAACAGCATCCTAGACATGAAAGCTCAATTTTCAAAAGAGCTTATGTATAATACTGAACATGCTAGAAAAATGTGACCCCGAGAGTTTGTTTCACTTCTAATGCCACTTATATATTAATGGAGTTTCCAAGCATAGCCCTTGAGAAATATGGGGGTTACTCAGCTCACAGGCTTTATATTTTAGGTTCAGTTCAGTTTCTAAAGAGACAAAGCTGTTCTGGGATGGAATTAAAGCTCTTGCATTTACTAGGATGCTACCATGAGTTTGATGAAGGGTACGTTGCAGTCCGATGTTCATCTAACAGTACTCAATACAGAGTATTGCCAGTTATTACCTAGGCAATAACTGTATCTTTGTGCTCATCAGTGCCCCAAAACATGCTACAGAAGAAAAGATATTCCTGAGTCAAGTAGGACCATAGGATCAGCTACAAGCTAGTTTACAAGCTAGTAGTTTCCTCCTCCCTAGTACAAATTTCTCACCTTGTGTGTGTGTGTGTGTGTGTGTGTGTGTGTGTGTGTGTATGTATATATATAGCTTGCCTTAGAAGTTTTTTCTTACAAGATGGCAAATTAATGCTCTATGGGTATTTGCATTTAGATTAGAGATATACACATCACCAATTCAATTTCAGGCCTTCGCTTTAAAATGAGAAGAAATATTTCCCTGACAAATATTTTGTGGGCAGCTATGATTCAGCTAATAAGTACTGAATGTCATTGTTCCAGTCACGTACACCCAGGCAAAAGCATCTAGCAATAACTTCAATGATCTGGTATTTCTTGAACAGTGCACAAAGCTTCTTTTGAGCATGCAGCGTTTCTCCAACAAGTATAACTTTTTTCTATCGTGTACATAGGTGGAATTTTCAATTAATTTGAAAGAAAAACATCTATTTTTTAAAAAGCCCAAACATTGGATTTGGGTAGGAATTGCTTGAGAATATGAAGGTAGAGGGTAACAGGTAAAAGTGACCAGGAGATGATAGAGTTCAAGATCCCAAGGGGAAGAAGGAGGGACAACAGCATAATAAAGACACTGCTGGACTTCAGAGAAGCAGACTTCACCAAACTCAGGGAACTGGTGTACAGGATCTTCTGGAAGGCAAGTGTGAGAGGAAAAGCTGTTTAGGAGAGCTGGCTTGAAGGAGACGCTTTTAAGGATACAAGAGCAGGATATCCCAATATGATGGATGAATAGGAAGTGCCACAGGAAGCCCAGCTGGCTAGACAGCAATCTCTTCAATGAGTTGAAACTCAAAAAGGAATCCTATCTAAAGCAGAAACTGAGTCATAGTACTAAGGAAGAATATAAGAATATATCACAAGCACGCAGGGAGAAAATTAGGAAGGCCAAGGCACAATTTGAAATGCAACTGGCAAAGGCCATGAGAGACAATAAAAAGGGATTCTACAAGCATGTCAGGGTAAGAAGGCCAAAGAACCTGTAGGTTACTTGTGGAATGCAAAAGACAATCTAGTCATGTATGATGCAGAAAAGGCTGAAGTATTTAATTTTGCTTCTGTCTTCACCTACTTTTGGGGCAGCCGCCAGGTGAGAAGTGCAGTTGGCAGAAAAGATAGGGAAGGAAACAAACAGTGCAGAATAGTAGAACAGGTTAGGACGGGGCAGACAATTATTTCAGCGGGAGAGCCAGTTAACGAGTTTCGATGAGCTGTTGAGGGCCACATGGGTAGCCCCACCCCTTGACAGTTGCCCTACCCCCTGGTTGCTATCTTGGGACCAGAAGTCCCACCCCTAACCCCTGACCTTCGCCACTGGAAGTCCCTCCCGTTGCCCCCCAGAAATACTCCTATGGGGAGAGGGGGTTGCCATCTTAGAACCAGATAAAAAGCAAATCATACACTAAAAGTCAAACACCGACTATAAAACATTTTTATTATAAAAAATACTTTCATCATGTTTGCATAGTGTAGATAGAAGTTGCATAATAACTCAAAATAAATTCTTAGTCTTGTATATTGTGTATGTGTGCATGCGGTGGGGTGTCAGGGGGTGTCTGGTTGGGTGCGGGGGTGTGGTGCGAGTTGCATAATAACTCAAAATAAATTCTTAGTCTTGTATATTGTGTATGTGTGCATGCGGTGGGGTGTCAGGGGGTGTCTGGTTGGGTGCGGGGGTGTGGTGCGGTATTCATAGATTTCATAGATTTCATAGACATCAGGGCTGGAAGGGACCTCGGAAGATCATCGAGTCCAGCCCCCTGCCCAAAGGGCAGGAAGTCAGCTGGGGTCATAGGATCCCAGCAAGATAAGCATCCAGTTTCATCTTGAAGGTGTTCAATGAAGGCGCTTGAACCACCTCCGGTGGCAGGCTGTTCCAGACCTTGGGGGCTCGGACAGTAAAGAAATTCTTCCTTATGTCCAGCCTGAAACGATCTTGAAGTAGTTTGTGACCGTTCGACCTAGTCGTCATCCCTTGGGGCGCTCTGGTGAACAAACGTTCCCCCAGATGCTGGTGGTCACCCCTGATAAACTTGTAGGTGGCCATCAGATCACCCCTGAGCCTGCGCTTTTTCAGGCTAAAGAGCCCCAGGGCTCTCAGCCTGTCATCGTAGGGTCTGCTTCCCTGACCTCTGATCATGCGCGTGGCTCTTCTCTGGACTCTCTCAAGCTTCTCCACATCCTTTTTGAATTGTGGAGCCCAAAACTGGACACAGTACTCCAGCTGCGGCCTCACTAAGGCCAAGTACAGGGGGAGAATGA
>NW_005842207.1:228346-252208 GCF_000455745.1 Alligator sinensis | reverse complement strand
ATTGTGTCCCCTGTGCCGTGTTCCCCACAGATTTTAACCCAGAGGGTCTCCAGCTGTCCACCCTGGTCGCCAATATCAGCTTGCAGGGACGTGTAGCTTTCCTTAACATAAAGAGCTACACCCCCGCCCCTTTTTTCTACACGATCCCTCCTGTACAGGGTATAGCCATCTATACCCGTGGTCCAGTCATGGGTGGAGTCCCACCAGGTCTCCATTATCCCTATGACATCGTAATTGTTTGCACTGAGCAGGAGGATGAGCTCCTCCTGCTTATTCCCCAAGCTCCTGGCATTAGTGTACAGGCACTATGCCAAGTACACAAGTATGCGAGTGGGGAGGTGTATGTGTATGGTGGGGGGGTGTATGGTGGGGTGTCGTGGCTGTGCATGTGAGTGTATGGGTGTGTGGGAAAGTATGGTGGGGTTTGGGGGAGTGTGTGTGTGTATGGTTGGGTGTGAGGGGGTGTATGGTGGGGTGCTGGGGGGGCTGTGAATGTATGGGTGGGTATGTGTGTATGACAGGGCATGGGGGGCATGTGGGTGCATGTATGTTTGTGTGTGTATGGTAGGGGGTGTGCATGGTGGGGTGTTGGGTGTGTGTGTGTATATGGTGGGGTATAGGTGTGTGCATGTGTGCATGTGTGTGTGTATGGTGGGGTATAGTGGGTGTATGGTGGATTGTGGGTGTGTTTGTGGGGGGGTGCATATGGTGGGGTGTGAGTGTAAGAAAGACCATGTGTGTATGTATGGTGGGGGGTATATGTGTGTGTGAGTGTGGTGGGATGTGGAGGTGTGTATGCGGGGGGGAATCACCAAATCGAATCACTGTCCCCTGAATAAGCCAAATCCGAAGCAAATACTAGCTGCTTCACACAGGCCTAATACATAACTGTTTGAATCAGTTATGATCCAATGAGTAGGCCTCAAATAACTCAATGTCTAGTTGGAAGGAGGTATCAAGTGGGGTTCCCCAGGGATCTGGTCTGCCTTGGATCTGATTTTGTTCAACATTTTCATTAGTGATTTGGATAATGGAATCAAGTACATTATCAGCAAATTTGACACCAAGTTGTGTAGAGTCACAGACACTATAGAGGGTACAGCAAAGATTCAGAATGACCTGAACGGACTAGGAAAATGATCTGCAACAGCCAGATGAAATTTAACGAGGACAAGTGCAAAGTCCTGCAATACTTCAGAGAAGGACTTGGAAGTTACAGACCACAAGCTGAATTTGAGACAGCGGTAAATATGTTCTTTTGTTGTTAAAAAAAAAAAAAAAAGCCAACAGCTGGGTTGTATTAACAGGAGTGTCACTTGCAAAACAAGGGAAGTGAAGTGATTCTTCTGCTATTCTGCAAGGGAAGCACTGGTGGGGCTTCACCTGGAATACTGTGTCCAGTTTTGGTCCCCACACTTCAAGAATGATGTGGACATACTTCGGAGACAGCCTAGTGGAGAACAACAAAAATGATTGCAGATCTGGGAAGCATTATTTTCAGGAAAGGCTGAAAGAGCTAGGCTTAACGTAGCCCGGAAAAGAAATGACTGAGGGGAGATTTGATATGTCGTCAAATATTTGAAGGGTGATTATAGAGAGGATGGAGATGGGCCTTCCTCTGTGGCCATAGAGGACAAGACTAGGAAAAATGGACTTAAGCTGCAGCAGAAGAAACTTCAGTTGGAAATTAGGAGAATCTTTCTGACTGTGAGGGTGGGTCAAGTATTGGAACAGGATATGTAGAGAAGTTGTGGACTCTCCATCTCTGGCAATTTTCAAGAGCAATTCAGACATACACTTGGCTGAGACAGTTTAGTCAGGGATGATATTGCCTTGAGCAGTGGGGCTGGACTAGATGACTTTGTGAGATTCCTTCCAGCTCTGATTTCCTATGTTCCTATAATCATATCAAGCCCTGGTCTGTTTCCAGGGCTGTAAGTAATATAACTTCATCCATTTGTATCAGTTAAGTTTCACCCACTGTTTGCAAATCCTGTTTGGTTGCTTGTTTCTAAGTTGTTGGCTTGTTTTTTACTTTCAAACAGTTCTTCCAAGTGGAAGACTTTTATTAAGCTTTAGAAAAAAATCCTAACTGCTAAGCACTTAGAAGCAACCCTTTAATAAGCTATTTTATGTGCAAATCGAAAGGAAACAAAATAATTCAGGGCTGTGTTATGCTATCAGCTTTCTAACTGTTTGAATGTGAGATGTTTATCTCAAAAAAAAAATTCTACCTAGATAGAGACTCATTAAGCAAACACATTTTAATCCAAGTAAATGAAGAAAAAAATGTTTCCTAGATATATTCTTCAAAAAGTTCTCTTAAAAGCAATTCCATTTTTGCTTACATAATCAGGACATCTCACAGTCAATTACATGGCAAAATCATGTGTAAAGTATTGTAAATGACTGCATGTTTTTGCAGTTACTTGTTAGGATAATTATGTTAGAATTTACAGAACTATCCATAGATGAATTATCTCATAATTTGTAATTTCTAGATTTTATGAGGCAGCTAGCTATAATTTGGATGAGAGAACTATCAGGATAATTAGTGTTTGATTATATGGTACAATAATTCCTAGATATTGTACTAAAAAGACATTGTTACATAGTTAATAAATTGTTACATGGTTATTTGTTACTAGCTGAATGGACCAACTGAAGGCACAGACCTCAAGTAACCTGGAATCTGTTCACAGCTCTTGAATATATTCCTTCTATATGGGCTATGTGGATTCTCTTCAAGCTACTGGGTCCCACATGGTTAAAGCTTATAGGGATGGGCAGAGTTTCAGTACTGTTTGTGTGCCTGTGGGTTTCTAAGCATGCACTACAGATGTAGCACCAATGTCAGTACAGTTCTGTACAGTTCTGTACAGTAGTTTCCAAAGACTTGCCCTGGAGTTCTACCAAAGCTGTGGAGTCCCTGATTGTTCTGCATGTCAGTGCAGCACAAACATATAGCATATAGACTTGGCAAAGATTTTTTTTTAATATCAATATTTTATTCATAAAGAAAGTGCATCAGGTGTACAGATCTATAGAAAAGTAATAAATATCTGCATGTACAACTCAGCCTCAGCTTTCTTACCCTATTGAAAAGTCCTCTAGCTCTAAGCATTTTTCAGGTAGTTTGGGAGTTTTGCACTCTCCCCTCCTGTCCAGTCTTACTGGTTCTCATCACTCTTTCTTCAAGAATTGAAGAAGATCTCTTCCTTAAGAGCACAGTTTTTGTCATGAGTACTAGTGTGGGAACTCATACCCAAGCCAAGCTGCATTCACAGGTGCTAATCCCCTTGTATCAGAGGACAAGGTGAAATTTATATAACTCATTAGTAAATAAGTGATCTTTTCAGTCTCCATTGTTCTGCTAGATCACACTTATTAAAACACTGGTGGCTTTTCATATCTGTCCATCCATTCAGGGAGTGTGTTACAGATCTACCTGCCCCTTTAAAGGCCAACCCTGTTCAATTAGCCTGTGTATTACACCTGAAAGAGAGTGTACTTAACAGGAGGCTGAATGGACAGCTAATCACCTGGCTACAGACAGCCAAAGGGCCTGGCCTGGCCTGAGCAGTGTTGTCTACAGCTCAAGTAGTAAAGCAGTGAGAGGATTTGGCTGTTGGAGCTCAGTCACAGAGAGAGTCTGCAGATTGTGCTCAGAAAGGCTGAGAAGTCACTAAAAGGACAGACACTGGATGGGCTTCTTAGACTCCAGAGGCATATGACTCTAATAAATCATGCCTTCAAGAGATAAGGCAAGAAATAAGATGGACTGGGGTAGCAGCAAGAAACAAACATGAACTAATTTTATACAGGGTCTCTGGGCTGGAACCCAGAAGACTGACTGGACCTGTGTTGCCCTACTGACCCAGCAGAGATAGGTACTAACTGCTGAAAGAGAGCCTGTTGAGGAGTGTAACAGAAAGCCAGAGATCTCCTGGCACTTTAAGAGGAAGCTCCCAGCAGACTAGTAGCCACACAGATGAGGCTGCCCCTTGCAGGGGAGTGACTCTCCCAGGAAATAGCTGCAGAGTAGTAAGCTGCACCAGGGCAGGCATTTAGGCAGCTCAGAAGCACAGAGCCACAAGCAGCTGAAGTAATCTCAGCAGGGAAAATCAAACTAACTGATCATTAGGCCCAAGGTGGAAACCTCTGTAGGTGGCTGTAGAATCACCTGATGGGAAGGGGCTGGGTTTAGGTAGCACATAAAGCCAGTGCTTGAGACCAGGAGGCAGAGAGAAGAGTTTTTAGGCAGAAGGGTTGCAGGAGTGTGATGGCTTGTCCTGGGAACTGCAAGTTAGGTACAGATGGCTTGCAAAGAAATACAACCCAGTATGTGGGGTGGAGTTTTGTTGGGTGGCCAGTGAGTGGTGTTTAGGTTTGGACGCAGTGTGGGGGATAGTTTTAGTTGCAGCCAGTGGGCTTACACTTTGTTGTATTGGTTAGACTGGTGACCCAGGAGTAGCTAGAAGAGGCAATGCAGAGACCATGGAGGGTGCCAGGGGGCATGTGTGGTTTGAGCTTGCCAGAGGCAGGATACAAGCCACAGTGATGCCCAAGGTGCACAAGGCTATTTTGGGCCTTATCCAAGCCAGGCTTAAAACACAGGCAGGCCACAGCTAACAGGATTAAAGCCTGCAAAGGAGGCAGCTTGAAGCTGGGAAGGCTAGGGGGTGGAACCTGGAGGGTGGAAAACCAGGACTATGGGCCCAGAGCCCAAGACGGGTAGGAACCAGACCCAAGGGCCCAAAGGGTGGGACAAGGGTTGGAGCCCATATGCTGAGTCCTGGCACAGTGGGCTTAGGCTAACGGGCCCAGCTAGAGGAAGCGGGTGAAAGCCAGGAAGGCCAAGGCCCCAACAAGGGTGTCGAGGCCTCAGAAGACCTGTCATTGAAGTGATTAATCTCTAATATCTATGGGGCATGGGCATGGCTGTAGGAGTGGGAAAAGCCATGAACAGCCCTTAAAGTGACATGTGCCCTGGGAGTATGGACAATTCAAGTGGGCCCACAGAGCTCTTGAAGGGCAGGATTGGGACTGGTGGGGTCTAAGAGGAACCTGCTAGCTGAAAGATGAATAGCAGCTCGATCTGGGACCTGAGGTAAGACTCCCTTTTTAAACACTAACTAATAACATCAAAGCGTGTCAGGCAAGAGAAAAGGGGGGGGGGGGGTACCCAGGGAGCCACAGTGGAGCAGGAGCCGTGTGTCCCTGGGGGCACGATCCTGTTGCAGAGAGTTACTGTGAGAGGGATAGGTGACTGTCAGAGCCAGGGCTAGCCTTATGGAAAATGGCACCTTAGTTGAACTTGTATGCTGGTGCCCTTTCCATGTCCTGCCCACCCCACCCCCCTCAAATCAGTGATACTGCTGCAGGCAGAGGCAGGTGGGCAATGGCACAGGGTGCAGTCTAATGGGAAACCAAAGCAGCATAGTGTGCCAGACAGGCACTGATGCTGCTGCGCAGGAGCAAGATGGGTGGACTGAAGCAGGCACAATCCCAATCTCATGTGCCCAGCCTGGCTCCTTCTGAACTGTGGATGGAGGAGAGGGGCAGGATGGGCTGGGCACTGCTCCTCCTGCCTGGGGGTGGGGGGAACTAGGGATGGAAATTCAGGCATACAAGCTTCAATTCCCTTTATAAGCAAGAGGCTAGTGCTAGTGGGCAGAGGCAAGTGTAAAGAAGTGGATACCCTGGAACCAGTCTCCTTCCCTTTTACAGAGGATGTGTGATTCAAGGACAGTGAAAGGCAGTTGTAAAAATAAAAACAGCTCATAAAATCAGGCTGAAATTCATGAGTTTACATTGTCAGATTTCTAAATTGTACCTTTACACCGGAAAGGCAAGCACATGTATAGGTTGGCTGACTGCAGTGCTAAATTAGAACCTATGGGCACTTTTACACATGCTTTGGAGGTTGGAGGGGGTGGGGTTGTGCTTTAACTAGAGCAAGTCTGAGAGCACTGTTCAATGAGCTCTAGTTCAAGTGTCTCTTCCCCCTACCTCCCCATTTTTAAGCATGGGGATGCTGATACACAAGATTCAGGAGGCTGTAGGAGTGCAGCAACTGCCACACTGCAGTACACTTGATTAATCAAGTCTGCTCTGATGTGTTGGACTTCCAGCACATGGGAGCAGCCACCATGCTCATGTGTAGGTGCCCTATGAACACAGAGAAAACTGCACCAGAAGTTAGCTGTGAAGCTAATTACTGAATGTTTGTACATCACTTTGAAATGCTTAGGTGAAAGCTGATAATGATGTGCAAGATAATAACAGCTGTAGAGTTGTATATCATACTACAAAATTTGAAAAGAATTATCCCTCTTTCTGAGCTAAAACAAATATGAGCCCTGGGGAAAACCAGAAGCAGTGGTCATAAACTCCTAGAAGCAGGTTTCAGACTGGATATAAAGAAAAACTTTTTTACAGTTCATGTGACCAGACTCTGGAACAGACTCCCAGAGGGGGTGGTGCAGGTACCTCCCTGGAGATCTTCAAAAGGAAACTGGACGTACACCTTGCTGGGGTTTCTTGACCCTAGCAGTCTTTCCTGCCCAAAGAAGTGGGACTGGACCCAATGATTTCACAAGGTCCCTTCTAGCCCTAAACTTCTGTGAATCAGTGAGAGAAAAGAAACAGCTACAGGAGGGAGAAACTATGCAGTGACCCTGTTTTAAGTCCCTGATGTTAAGTCCCAACATTGTCTTCCCCACATCCTTATTAGCAGTGGCCTATGTTCTCATATTGCCATAGACCCAAAGGATTCATACTGAGTCTAAGCCCAGTCAGATGGGGTGACTTATGTTCTTTATCCTTCTAGGAGCACAAGTGGATCTGTAGCCATTAGGGCTGTGCAAAGCTTCAGGTGGTGATTTGATTCAGAGGAGATTCAGCCCAATTCAGTAGCCAAATATCCAAATCTGAATCAAATCAAATCAGAGGACCAATTAAAAGGTCCAAATCCATTCAAATCTATTCAAAGCTCTCTGAATCTTTGGAAAAGATTTGGGGAGCTTTGATGCTTTGGGCAGTCCCTGGTGACTGCAGCAGGGAGCTGCAGCTGACTCTGAGCTAGTAAGTAGGGGTAGAGGAGGGGAGCTGGGGGAGGAGACCATGGGGGACCCCTGCCAGCCCCACTGACCCCTGCTGCTCCCCCAGTTCCCACCATGGCTGTCCCGCCCACCCCAGCTCAGTACTTTAAAAAAAAAGCCCTGAATTGCAGCGTGCTGTTGGGCTAAGGTGGGGGGGGTGATCCTTGCTGCCCCCACTGCCCTACACTGTGTGGTGGGCCCTGCACAAGCCCCCTAAACCCTCCCTCTCTCCCCTAGCCCCCCTCCCCACCAACGGTGCCCTGCCCAGGCCAGCTCTGGCCCTTTAAGAAAAAAAAATGGAGAAAAGCCCTGGGACTTGCCACTCCTGCAGCAGCCTTGGGGCTTTGGGGGTTTGTGCAGAGCCCCCCATGTGGCAGGGGGCAGCAGAGGACAGTGGGGATCACCCCCCACTGGCAGGAGGGGTGAGTCCGGAGGGGTTTGGGTTTATTTTTTCTTAAAGGGCCGGAGCTGGCCCGGGGGGGGCTGGGGGAGTGAGGGGGGGTTGGGGGGCTTGTGGCAGAGCCCCCCTTGCAGAGTGGGGCAGTGGAGGGTAGCAGGGATCGCCTCTCCACCCAGCATCACCAGTGAGTCAGGGCTTTTTTTTTTTTTCCCAAAGAGCTGGGAGCTGGGGCAGGCAGGGCAAGCATTGCCAGGCTGCAGGGGATGGGCCTAGCTGATTTGGAGATTCAGCAACAACCAAATCTCTGAATCAGAATCGGACAGATCGAATCGGGACAGTGATTTGAATCGCTGAATTTAATCGCTGTCCCCTCGAATTGGCTGAACCCGAAGTGAATACTAGCTGCTTCGCACAGGCCTAGTAGCCATGCTGCATTTGGTTCCCTGGTCCATAGCTGTACATTCCTGCCTTGCTCTGAGTGGATGCAGTAAAATTTCCAAATACGCAAGGAAGAACAGCTGCCATTTTGAAGCTAGGAATACGTAAGCTGTCATGTAGCTGCAGCTTACCTGTTTATTATTTTCTGCCGCTTCTGCCTGGTGTTTTAGATGCACTTAATTATTAAGTGTATCTTAGTGCATCTAAGTACAAAACTGGGCCCTGTTACAGTAGATACTGTATACTGAGAGGATATGCTAACATCATGTGTAATTACCTATTTTTTATGGTAACTTCTCTTTAATGTCACACTCTCTTTAGATAGTTTGTAGATTTGTTTGGGTTTTTTTTTCCTTTTTCATAATTTTATAAAAATATTAGGTTGTGTTGAGCCACTGTATTTCTCTATGCATTTTTTTCCTATAAAGATTTCTCATTAGCACAAAACAAGGAGGTAATCCTTTTGTTGTTCATTTCTCTTTGTGGACATATTAAAATCTGCACTAGTTATAAAATGCAACATTTTTTAAGGTTCTTCAGTCAATATATTGAGATTGTTCAGACTTCTAAAATTCAAATGACCACTTTGCTGTACAGTGACCTGTGATCAGTCCAGTACCTTCTGAAAAAAAGATGAGCGTTGTCAGATTATTGGCATTAAATCCATTCCACCCATTTTTATAGTTTTTAATACCAATGTAATATGTTGTGGGGTTCTTTAACCTAGTAGTGTTTTGTGTTTTCTGAATGTTCAATAAAAGAATATTCATAAGACTTGTTCTGTATCTGACTTGCATTCTGTCAGTAAAGACAGAGAGATAATGTGTCCTGGGAGAAATAATTATTACCGGAAAAGAACTAAGAGCCTGTATTACTTGAGTGATTCTATAACGTGTAACATAGCTATCATTTAATGTTATGTTTCTAAAATGAATTTCTGGCCATTTTGTTCTTATCTCAGATCACCTTGAAACATATCATAGTTAATGGAGATCTGCATCTTCATGGAAATAAATCCATAATTTAATTTTAGTTTTAGTGACTCAAAGACCTCTACTTATGCCTTGTAATATGTCTGTAGTATATGTTACTTGTTCTAACAGTGCATACTTGGTTTAGTGTTATAGACTAATAGGTATTCTTTACATTTTATAAAATAGTCACAGTGGACCTTTATGGGCAGCTCTCTTCATCTTGCTTTTGAAAATGAATCCTGCTTATTGAAAAATCCATTATAGTTGCATTAGGGCAGATGACAGGACACTGCTTTATTTGGTCTTTAGCAGTCTTGCACTATCCTCTATCTTCTAGTCTATCAAGGCCTGTTGGTTTAATGGAATGTAAAACAAATAGCTGGTGCCTTCAGGGGAAAAAGTACATAAATGGCTCATTCTAAAGGTTAAGCTTTTCTCAAGTCTCAGACATTGCCAAACTTGCCCTTTCTCAGGATTGGATTACAGTGAGGCCATGAAACACTGTAGACTAGAATATGAATTTCAGTTTTTCTTCTGTACCCAACAGAAATACAAACTGTTTTAGTTCTTTTGGAGTGTTGTATCCTCATTGATTGTCCAATCTTATACTTTTGTATATAAACTTTCATTTCATTATTAGTTCTACCACTATAACTCCTGGCAGATGTTATACTGAAAGCATGATTACTATACTAATAGAGCAATAAATTATAACATGCTATACATTAAAAGTTATCACTTGATAATGAGGCACAAAAATGGCAATCTAGCCTCGAAAATGTTGCTTGTTAAACATATAATATCTGCAGCTTTTCTGAACTGGGCTTTAATTTGAAGTGTGCCACATTTCACATAGGGTGATAGTGTTTGGCCAGGTCTTCCAGAATCCCAGGATGGACTGCTTTCTCTTCCCCTACTCCCTCTTAACCCTCCAAGGGGATTCATGTGACTCAGGCTGAACCATGCTGCCCCAGGGTGCCGCAGCAGGAGATGTCATCACTCGCCTTTCCTTTCCACAACCAGCCTTCAAGGCTGCTTTTTTAGCACCTCTTTCTTGTGAGAGACAGTGTAAACAGACACTCAACATGGTATGCTTTACTTGCACACAATAGGAATCATAGAGGGGGACAGAGTTTGTTCAGAAAACTGTGAGCATAACAAGATGGGGAAGAGAGGAAAAGCACATATGCAAAAGCATCATATGGTGTCCCATTTGAGCTGCTACTTCTGCCACCTTTCCCCCCATCCACCTGACCCTTTGTATGGGTCTCCCTTGCTCCGTGTAAGGATCGGGGAGCAGCTCCTTCGCCCAAGGGGAACAGGTCATTGTCGGCAGTCCCTCATGATCAAGGATGATCGCTCCCACAGGCCCAGTAAAAGGTTGTAGATGAGTCTGTTGATGGCTAAGAAATCCTATCCTAGAGCCACAATTATGGCAGATGCCAGGTGGTGGTTAAAGGGAAGGTTTGACCATTGATTTCTCATTCTTGTTTCATTTTCCTCTGTTTCTCTTGTTTTTCTGCCTCCAGGGTGAGATGGTTTTCCTCAAAGTAAGATGTACCTTCTCTCACAAGGCTTTGTCCTATAGCCCTTTCCCTGGCTAGTTTTCCCAATTTATGATGTCATTGCCACACTTTTTAATGTTCGCCTTGAGGGTGTCCTTGATGCAGTTTTTCTGGTCCCCACGTGTCCTTTGTCCTTGGCTGAGTTGGGAGTATAGCAATTGTTTTGGTAAGTGTACATCAAGCATATGCACACAATACCCTGTCCACTACAGCTGAAGGCATTCCAGGCTTTTCAGGTGGTCCCTATAGGCTATCCAAGCTTCACAGCCATAGAGAAGAGTTTGGGTTACCACAGCCTTATATAGCAGGAGCTTTGTTTGAGTCCTGATGTTGCGATCATTGAACACATGACAATTCAGTCTTCCTAAGGCAGACCTGGCGCATCGGATCCTATACTGGATCTCCTCATCAGTGTTGGCCTTCTTTGAGAGATGGCTGCTGAGGTATGCAGAGTGTTCATCATTCTCCAGTCCCTGTCTGTCAATAAGGATCTTTGTTGGGAGAGTTGATTGGTCCAGAGCAGGTTGATGAAGCACCTTTGATTTTTCCAATGTTAAAGGTCAGTCCCAGGCACTGGTATGCTTGAGAGAAGCAGTTAAGGGCCATTTGTAGGTCCTCCTCAGTATGTGCAATGACAGCACAGTCAGTATACTGAAGTTCCACAATCGAGGACAATGTAACTTTGGTTTTGGCACAGAAATGAGAGAGATTGAAAAGGTTCACATCTATCCTGTACTCAGTACTGATGCCATGTGGCAGACTGTCACAGATGAGTATCTTGATGACCACAAGAAAGATGGAAAACAGAATCGGTGTGATCACGCAGCCCTGCTTGATGCCACTTTGAATGATAAAAGGCTGAAACTGGTGAACTCAAAGCAAATTTTTCATTAAAATCATAGCTGAATGTTGGCCCCTGCCAGCAGCTCTCCAGCTGCTGGTGAGTGGTGGTAAAGCAAGTTCCCAGGGCACATTTTTCCCCTTCAAATAGTTTGCCTTGTGAAAATGAAGCAAATCACATGGCATGGCACTTCCATTGAGCAACATTACTTGATGCTGATGAACATAATTTCTGCCAAAGGTCTGTGACACATGTGCATATACATTCACTTGCTCTTGTGCTCTCTTATTGGAACTGTTAAATCCTGAGCCCACTTAACATTGCTAAGTAGAAACTGGCTTAGAAATAGCTAAAAGAGACAGAGTGACCTGTTATATTAATTAATGCTCTCATTTGAAATAAAAGTCCTTATTCTACCTTACTGTAGCTTGCTCTTCCATTGTCCAATATGGCTAGGGACAGAAATTCCACATAAAGCGGTTTAAATGATCAGAAACTGGTTTAAACCTGTAACAGAACAGAAGTTCAGTGCACATAAACCACTTTCAAAATGGCCAAAATCAGTTTAAGGTAAACCTGGTTGAATGTGGTATCAGATTTAACTGATTTAGGTCAAACCGGTTTATGGAACTTCTCTAGAGGGCAAGAGGAGCATAAATTATGACAATATAGTAGATGTTCATGTATAGAACAGAGTTCTGAACAACAGCCCTTACTGAAAGGATTTGAAGCTATCTTATGCTCTGCTGTTTTGGTAAATGACTCAGTGACATAGGAAGCTCCATGCAGTAGAATATTGTTTGTGTTACAGTAGTGCCGAGTTAGCAGTGAGACTAGGACCCTGTTGATATTAGCACTTTACCAGGTACATAAGTTATCCCTTCTCCAAAAGGCGTATATTGTAAATAGACAAAGCAAACAGAGAGAACCTATTAACCCCATTTTATAGGTGGATAATTGAGGCACAGAAAGACTGAAGTCCAGATCTGACCTAAGCACATTTTTCTAAAGTGATTTAGGCAAATTGTTGTTATAAATGTGCATTGCTGTTACAAATGTGTTACAGATGTATTAAATCCCCCCAAAATGGCACTTTACTTTAAACTCTGTGCACACCTGCGCCAAGCTCAGAGCATGCCCAAAAGAGGCATTGTGTTAGTTTGACCCAGTTCACCCAGTGTCTGTAGAGATTGGGTGCTTTAGAGAGAATTTTTTGGCACTTTTGTCTAATAGCTGATTGGATTGGCTTTAGAGAAAAGAGCCAAAAAGCCCTGCTGAAGCATCCGATCTGTACAGATGCTGCAAAGCCAGGTCAAACTGACACGCTGCTGCTTCCAGTAAAATGTGCTGGGGTTTTTTTCCCCACATCTGTCAGTTACCATGGTGTCCTATTGTCAAAGGCACTTTGAAGAACCTAAGTTCATCATTAAGGTGCTTTTAAAATCCACAATACTGCCTTTTAACTACTGCACAACTTGGAGGACCCTGAATTCCTGGAGCATCCAAGGTATTGCCAGCGGGTGTGCATAATGCTGCCTAAGCACAAACACTGCCCTACAGGTCAGACCCTCATGTCAAGCTGCAGCTGCCAAGGGCCCTGGGTACATAGTCTAGCTGTTAGCAAGTGCTAAAACCTCTGGCACTGCCACTGTCATCTTCATCACTAGTTTTTGCCAACTAGTGTAAATTAGCACAGGCATCCTGCACATCCAATTTGCTGTAAAGATGTACCCAAAGTTTTATTGATGATGATCATTTTTGAAAATGATGCTTACCCAGCCAATTCACTTAAGTCTTATAATGCTGAGGAAAGTAGTGCATATGAGGATTGGTGGGGTCCAGGAGGCTTTGGTGGGATGGTGGGGCAAGTGGGGTCCATGGGGGGTTGGAAAGATGGGGGGTTATTGGGGTCCATAAGGGAGCTGGTGTTGTCTGAGAGGGTTTCACAGGCTTAGAGGGGCTAGCTGACTCCATGGGGTGTGAGGGAAGGAATCTGCCACACATCCAGGACCAAGGGGTATTTTTATCCCTGTGACCCCCACCCTCCTCCACAGGTGAATAACCCCTTCTCCAGTGAGCCATCCCCCTGATCCCACCTGCCCTTCCCCCCATCCCAATTTACTTCCTTGGCTCCCTGCATCAACAAATGCTAGTAAAACCAGCATCACAAGTGGCTTGCAGGATGGGGGGTTTGGCGGGCTTGTGGGGGTGGGGGAGGGGGAGGGATTGTCTACCTGGAGGTGGGACAAGGACCTGGGGATGCTAAAAATAGCCCAGTGCCAGGGGGAGGGTAGGAAAAGCACAGCCCTGCGGTTGGGGCCAAGAGCTGGGCTTTTCTAGCCCCAGGGCTGTGCTGGGAACTGTACAGAAGTTCAAGTAGATCAGTCTTGCTGAACCCAATCTAAGTTAGACTACTTCTGGTATCAGTTGGCTTAGACTGAGTCTGCCATTTTCAGACTAATCTAATTTTCCTGAACTTCTGTACAGTTTGCACTTACATCAACTAAACTAGGAACCTAAGTGTGAGGTCTGCACCTGGGTGAACTAAGTTAGATTGGGTGGCCATTTTCAACGTGATCCAACCTTCCCCTAACGTAACCTAAATGCCTGTGTATCCATAGTGATCAACAGTGAACCAAAGATGCTAGAGACAAGGAAAGATGTCTTATCTGCTGCTTTTTTCCTTTATTCACAGAAGGTAAGAGAGGCTTATACTCACTGGGAAAGGGGTAAGGGAAATCTTCAAGATGACAAGAGGAGAGGCTTTAAAAATATTCAAGATACTTAAAGTTGATAGTGCATCTGTGTGGCAACGGGGGGTTGAGGGAAGAGAATTATTATCATTAATTGCAGTAAACTTATGTAGAAGTTTCTCTATGTTATACATTATCATCATATCTAGGCATCACAAACTTCAATGAATCTATCATAAACCTATTGCCATGGAAGATAATTTGTATTGTCCTCATTCCACCAACAGGGACTTGAGGCTACTAGAGATTAAACCACAAATACAAATTTATGTAGAAAGTCTAAAATGACAGAGTAGCAAATAACAGATTTTGTAAAGTCCTTATTCACGGCCTTATTTCTTTCTTTCTCCTCTTAAATGGGAAAAGTTTGGGTATAATTATTTTTAAAAGAAAACTAAACTTAAACCAGAAACTTGGGCAAAATATAATGAACAAATGAGAAGATAATGGAGAAAAAGGACCAGAGGGATGAGGAAGCAAGCAGCCAGCCTGCTTTCTATCTCTCGCCTCCCACAACTTAAACTTTGGGTCTTTTAACTGGGGAACCCTCTGGCTTCCTGTTTCACCTGAAATCACTGCTCAATGGCAAAATCCTATTGATTTAAATGGTGCAGGATGGGGACACAGAGAGAAACAACAGTCTTTTCCTCCATTAGCAATGCTGAAAAATCCATCCTATACAGTAGCCCAAGCAGACAACGTGCCAATGGGGGAAAATATTAGATCAAATAAAACCTGTATTTTAATACTAATTTTTATTGATCTACAAAATATTTACAGTGAAGATAAAGTTAAATCTGAGACATCTATAGCTTCTTGAGACATTGCATAAAATTGTGCTCCCACTGAAATCATTGGTGAAATGTCCATTGATTTTAATGAGGTAAGGATATCATTTAATGAGCATCTTGCAAGATGTAAAATCAATTAAATGTTTTGATACTGATATTTTAAAATAGCAACCAATGTACATTTTCAAAAAAACTTAATAGCAGTTCTCAAATAGTAGTAGCTGAGATACTGTCATTATATCCTAAGTACAGGAAATATTGTGATACCAGTATTTTATTTAAGTTAGCATTTTAATGGTGGTTACTACCTATTACTGCACTCACAGTTCCTCATCAATGTCTGAACACAGAATTGAAAGGGACAAACTATTAATTGAACTAATGGAGTAATGCTGTTACAGGCAGTAGTAGTAGGTAGTTACCCCTCTGAAGTAGGCTGTTAGCCACATTTAAAAACCTTTTGGAACT
Organism: Alligator sinensis; assembly: GCF_000455745.1. NCBI lineage: Eukaryota > Metazoa > Chordata > Crocodylia > Alligatoridae > Alligator > Alligator sinensis. The sequence goes on along the minus strand of NW_005842207.1, from coordinate 236,875 downwards.
CTAGTAAGCAAGTTTTAAAGGGGAAAATGATACTGCTTGTACTTAAATGTCTTTGACTTTGCTAATTTATGTCACAGCAAAGAACAACCAGGGATCAAAAAGCATTTCATAGTTAGTGACTAAGGCTGCAACCATCCCTTAGGCTTACTTGCTCTCTTCTCCTTACATCACTTTTAATACTTAATAGTATTTTATTGTGGGTCCTCTGGCTGTGGTTCCAAAATGCAAACCATACATCTTGTGCAAAGTATCATAAAACAGGCCCTGCTGTACCTGTCAAAATTAAGTATGCAATGCTGTTACAAACAAGGAGATTTTGGCCTGTGCCCCCAGGACATGACCTTTCCCAAGCAATACAAAAACACTGATTCATCCTGAGCTGATCTGGACTTTGACTTATTTTGAAGATGGAAACAATATACATCACATGAGAAGCACCAAAAAGCAAAGATTGCCAGAGTTACTGAAATAACCAAACAATCAGAGAAAGGTCAGGCTGGAAGAGACACCAAGAGATTATCTAGTCCAACCCCTTGCTCAAGGCACCATCATCCCAACATGCAGCCAGTGAAAGATAAATCTGAATCGTTTACCGTGAACTATTGACAGAGGCCACATACAAGCATTCATTTCTACCAGTAAGAATTTCATAAAAATTCTTACCAGTAGAAAAATGGCCCCGGGAGCTGGAGTGTGCATGCATTCCAGCCCCATGGGTGGAGAGCTTCACAGGCAAGCTCTGCAGCCAGAGGGTGCAAGAAGGCTACTCCCTGACCCATCCCTGCCCTTAGGGCAACTGATTAATTTACAGCCTACCCCCTCCCCTGCCTGGAAAGGGAGTAGGATGTCAACTAGTAGTTGACAGCTGCTGAGAAGCAGCAGCTGCCACAGACAGCCCAAAGAGGGTTCCAGCCCTGGGAAAATGCCTCCTCCCCAATCCTGTCAATCAGCTGACTGGCAGGAAAGGATGGCATTTTCCCTTGGTGGGAACTGTTCTGGTTTACCCCATGACTTGCAGACCTCTGGGCTGACCAGAGCAGTGAGAGGGGAGGTAGGGGCACTCTGTCACACTGGGGAGTCTTCCTCCCTGACTTCAAGGAGCCCTCCAGTCAGGGCACAGCTGTCTTTAGTCCCCTGAACTCTTCTTGCAGGGGTGGCAGACAATCCTCCAGGGCAGCCTCGCAGCTGAAGCACAACAGTCTCCCAGCCCCTGAATGCCTCCAGTTCCACCAGGAGACATGCGGGGGGCAAAGGACCATTCTTCCACAATGGCAAGACTGCCTGAGAGTCAGGAGCCAGGCAGTCATGGGAGAATTGTCCCCTGCCCATGTCAGTAACCCTCACAGGGCTCCCAGAGGGTTCCTGCCTCAGGGTCCCCTCAAGGACCCCTGTAAGGGACAGAGTCCTCTCAAGGCTCCCTGACAGCTCATCCCTGGGCAAACTGTCCCTCTTCCCCTCCCCCCTTGGAGAGAGGGAGGGAAAGAAGGGGACTGTGGGGAACTGGGTGTCCTCAATAACCAGGAAGAGCATACATCTGTTTAAGTTACTGCAGGAGGAGACAGATCTACTTGATTCATTTTTCTTTTGCAAGAAAGCCCTTGAATGGCTGTACACTCTCTTTTTCTGGTGGGGAAAAAGGCTTTTCTGAATAAACTTCATCACCGGCTCCATTACAGTCACCTAGCTGTACTACCTCTGCTGTTCTTGTCCCTTTCTTTTATTGAGGATAAAAAAGCTTGGAGGCAGAGAAGGTTAGGTTCATCTGCCCTTTTCTTTATACATTATTGTTAATGGATCTCTCTCTTTCCTGCTGTGGAATCTCTTATTCCTCATGTTCCCTCAGAACTTAGCATATAAATTATTTCTAAATGGCCATTTAGAAACAGTAAAGAGAAAAAGAGAGAAATCCATTCTTCAAACCAATTAAGACCACAAAGAGAAAATCTCCTTAACTTATACTCAAGCAGAAGAGCAAAAACTGTACTAGTATTGATCTTCCAATCCTCTAAGGAGCTTTCATATAGCTACCATTAAAATAAATCCCATCACAAAAATATTTAAATAAGTCATACTTAGCTCACAAAGAATAAAAGAACATGTGAATTGACGTTGGAAATAATGCCTTAGGTCACAGCATTATAGGGCATTTTTCCATGTGTTTCCAGCATGGCGCCGGGAGTTTTTAATTAGAGAGCTGTGCTAATTAAAAATGCCCATGCATCATGTCTATCAGTGGCACAGTGTCCCCCCACGCTAAGAAAATGACAGGGAGGTGCTTTGAACTGAAGCACATCGAATGTGTTTTATTCCGAAGCCCACCACTGTGATTTTCTCAGCGCAGAGATGCACTGTGCCACTGATACATGACACACAAGGCTGCTAGAGCATATCAGTTTATGTGCTCCAGCAGACTATTAATTTCCACCCCTTGAACAGCCAGCAGGGAAAAGCCTGTGACTGTGCAGGCAGACCTCCCTAATGAGAAAATCCTGCTGTGGCCTGGCCACACCCCCTCAGCTCAGCTCTGTGCAAGGGAAGAGAGGGCTGCTTTAACGCCCCGCAGCTTCTAGCCTGAGTCACTGCAGGCATGTGCCTGAATTTCCTCAGTCCAGAGAGTATGGTTGAAAACTGGTTCAGCCTAGCCAGGTTAAACTAACCTGCAAAGGTTGAATCAATTCATGCTCAGGCTTTTTGAATGTCTGTCCCTAGCCTGAATGTCAGTTCAGTTTGTTATCAGTTCAGTCTATACAGCTAGAAAAACCTGCAAAGATGGAATCAATTCCACCTCGGGCTTTTTGAACCTCTGGGGGGGAGGGGGGAGGGGGGGGAGAAAGGAAATGCAGTTACTCTCCAGAAAACCAAAGCTCTATTGCCTCACCAAATGGCTTGGATTTAGCCCTGTTGAAACTTACTGTCCCAATCCAAGCTAGAAGGGAAAGCTGCTCTTCTCTGGCAAGCCTTCCAACCCACAATACACTTTAGACACATCAGAGCAGAATTATTATTATAATTATTATTATTTGAGCATATCACAGAGGAACCAAAGCTTCACAAGCTTTTGCAGGCTTGCGTGTCCCTTGTCCCTGCTACTGCACACATGATTGAAGGCTTAGGAGCCCTCCTTTACCACTTACTTTTCCAATGTAAAGCTAAATTAGCCCTGCATATTCAGCACAGGCTGTGTTAGCTTAGAGGAAATGCTGCATAAGGTGTAATATGCTTCAACAGCAGGCTATTTTCTGTGCCACACACAGTGAAAAATAATTACTTTTAGTACCCCAGGTGGAGATTGGGAGTAGGGCAGGGACTTGGGAAACTCATAACAACACATGGACTGCTGTGTCCTATGGAATCTGAGCACTGTTCAGAGAATTTGGCTTATAACATCAGTAGGTGGACAATTCAAAAGAATAATTAGCAGGTCTTTGTTATCCTTTAATAGGAACTCCAGCAAGCTTCTCATAATGGTCATGACATGCAGCTTCCTGGAGAATGAAAGACACAATGTATCGTGCTCAGTTTGAGCAATAATTACAATGCAAGTACCTCAGGCAGCACTAATGAGGAAATGCAGAAGAAGCCACCTAGTAAACAAATGCACTCTTTCTCCAAGATTCTGAACCTGGTCAGAAATGAATTAAAGTAAAAGGAGAGCACAAAAGAAAACAAAAGTTTAAAGACCAGATCCCTAAAGAACTTCAATGCTGCAGTGCCTGGCCTCAGAATGAAATCCAGAATCTGGAGCAAAATGGCCAGGTTATCTATGCAGTATATGGGAGTGCCAGGTACCTAAGGATGGGAACTAAAACAACCAGCAGCCTGAGTGTGGAGCTGCCTAGAGCTAGCTAAGTAGGAAACCCTAAGGCTGGGAATGTTTCTGAAGCACCACCTCCAAGCTGCCTCACTCAGTACAGAGTAAAAAGCTATCATCTACCTTGACAACCTCAGCCTGGAACCCTCGCCTGTTTACAACCCTTCTTTCAAGGAAATCAGTAGGACTCATTTCCATTTAAATTGCAGGAAGCAGAAGACTTCAGGGGCTCACTAAACCATGTTCTTTACCCCATCCTCTGCAATGTGATGTATACTCTAATTTGCAAACAGGCAACCTGCTTCCCCACTAAATCCTGTTGGGTCATGCCTCACTGTGGTGGAGAGGGATCTTGTAAGTCTTGTTGATTTATCAGGATTTTAATAGTTGCTCTCACCCACAGGCAGATCCAGAGGGGGTACAGTGGCATGACCACACCCCCTGACCATGCCACAAGAGCAGCAGCCAGGGACTTTTTAAAGCCCGCTGAGCAGATAAGAATTCCTTCCCTTTCTCCCTCCATGCTCAGAGGCATGTCCCTTCCACCTCACCACCTGTTGCTGTCACTGTCCCCACTTCCCCAGTGCTGGGGGGATCCCCAGAGCCTCTCCTGTCCTGCTCCATCTAGGCTGCACATGGGCCAGGCTCAGCTGGGAACAGCAACAGCAGTGGCAGTGTGCAGGTGAGTTCGCCTTCCCTACCTGGTCTCCTGGGGTGTTCTTAGTCAGCCTGGGAGCAGGTGTGGGGAGAGGAAACCTGCCCGCCACTGCTGCCACTGTCTCCAGATGAGCCCAGATCCTGTGCAACCTGGCTGGAGTGGGACAGAAGCATCTCTGCAGCTTCCCCTCCCCCTGGGACAGTAAAGAAAGTAGCAGCAGCAGGGTAGAGGTTGAAACATATGGGGGAATTCTTACCTGCTTTGAGGATTTAAGAAGTCCTCAACTGTTGCTCTTGTAGCATGGTCTATGCTACAAGAGCATAGACCATGCTCTTGTAGCATAGAAGATGCTATGAGGAGGAAGGCTGGAAGCGGAGGATATAGCCATCACTGCAGCACTGGTAATTGCTTCCACACCCCGCTTTAAATCCTGGATCTCCTGCCTACATCATATTGTAAAAACCCAAAGATGTAACATCTCTCTTGTCACTCCTAGAATACAAGAAGGCAGATCATGAGAATTGCCTAACATTCAAGTTGAGAAATTATAAACTGGCAGGAAATGAGGGATGCCCATGACAACCTAATGAGTCTCCTCTGTTTCTAGTTCTTATGGTTCACCAGTAGACTGCAAAATAAATGTCAGTTAACATAAACCATATGAAATGTCTATTGTAGTTTGTCACTACTGGACTATAGCAAGAGAGTAGAAATATATTTATATAGAAGAAATATTCTCTGATTTTGCAGAAGTGAGATAATATGAGGTGAGTCTAAAGGGCTGTTGCTTTTGTGACCTGGTGGAATCTGCTAATATTTCTCATATCAGAAATCATTATTCTAGTTGTTGAGATGCTGTAGCACATGTTCAGAGTCAGATAGAAACATCAAACCATTTCTTTACTGCTTGAATAACATTTAAAAAATCAATGGGAATTCCTCCATGAAAATAGGACCTGAATAGTTTGAGAGGAGTGGAATTTTTGTGAGGTTTGATGAAGGAAATTGATTGTATATGCTCTGTTTTTTGCCTCAATAGCTGTGAGGTCAGGATGACAGCTTCCATTGAATAAGGTAGAGGCTTCATACAGACATTTGGGTGGCTTAGGTTGCGTTAAAAATGGCCAACTGATCTCACTTATTTCACTCAAGTGCAGACCTTACACTAGTTAGGTAGATCTAAGTGCAAACTATACAGAAGTTCAGAATAGTTGCATCAGTCTAAAAATGGCTGACCTAATCTAAGATAAATGTACTTCTGAAGTAGTCTAACTAAGTTCAGGTCTGGTGAGATTGGTATAACAGAACTTCTGTACAGTTCATGTCTTTCTCTCCTGCACAGTCCCACGATGGGGAAAGCCCAGCCACTAGCCCCAACTGTGGGGCTGTGCTTTTCCTACCCTTTCCTTGGCATTGGGCTATTTTGAGTCCCTCACCCTCTCCCCCTGCCCCCTGATGGACAGCCATCTCCCAGCCCACAACCCCCACCATCCTGCAAGCCACTCCCAGTGCCAGTTTTATTAGCATTCACTGATGCCAGGAGCTAAATGAGTTCAGGTGGAGAGAGGGGTGGGCAGGATGGGAGGGAAGACTTGCTGGTGGAGGGGGTTGGGTGCATTAAAAATAGCCCCTGGTCTTAGGAGGTGGAGGAAAGAGAAGTTCCATCCCCCCAAAACTCCCTCTCCCCCACAGACCCTGTGAGCCCCCCTGATCCCACCAAACCCTCTCAGACCCCAGGAACTCCCCCAAATGTCTCTGCCTGCCCTCCCAATCCCCTCAATCCCCCCCCACCCCGAGCTTGCCTGCTACCCAATCTCCCAAACTCCCCTTGCTAGCCATGCCCATCCCAACTTACCTTAGGTCAGGTGGCTATTTTTAACACAATCTAACCTCCCCCTAACCTCTTCAAATGTCTATACATAGCCAGAGTGTCAGTCAATTGGGAATGGAAGAGTTCACAGTATAGTTGTGTGAGATATTTTAAAAGGCCCGCCAATAGCAAAAAAGCATCAGTTAGGCTCCAGGAGTGGTGAGAGACGCACGGGTGAAAGCCGGCTGCACCCCTGCTCCCCCAAAGCCCCCCAGAGACTCCCCAGCAACTGCAGAGCCCCCTGGGGGACTGAGGGGGTAATCCGCCACCCAACCCCTTAGCCTGGGAAGTCTGCTGCTTCCCAGGGTCCCACATCCGAGACATTGCGGAGAAGATCCCCAAGGTCCTCCAGCCCACTGACTACTACCCTATGCTCCTTATTCATGTGGGCACCAATGACATGGCTCGGAGCACTGCTAGCCAGGTCATGAGGCACTACAGGGATTTGGGAGTGGGGCTGGAGGGTCTGGGGGCACAGGTGGTGTTTTTCTCAATCCTCCCAGTCTCAGGGTATGGGCTGAGGAGGGAGAGGAGGATCTAGGTAGTTAACCAAAGACTGCAGTGTTGGTGTCATCGGGAAGGCTTTGGCTTCCATGACCACAGCCTGCTCTTTGGTGAGAGAGGCAATGAGCTGCTGGGAAGAAATGGCCTCCACCTCTCTCCGCTGGGGAGGAGGCTCTTCTCAGCCGGACTGGCTGACCTGCTTCACCGGGCTTTAAATTAAGCCTGCTGGGGGATGGGGGGACTACCACCACTGCTGGCCCACTGAGCAACCCTTGCAAATCCAGCAGGCCAAGGCACTTAAGGGAGCCCACCCCTGCCCCAGCCCTGTTACAATCTGTGGGCAAGGCAAGAGCCCCCAGGGGGACACTTGCCTGCCTGTACACAAATGCCAGGAGCTTGGGGAATAAGCAGGAGAAACTCATCCTCCTGCTTAACACAAATAATTACAATGTCATAGGGATAACGGAGACCTGGTGGGACTGCACCCATGACTGGACCATGGGTATAGATGACTATACCTTGTACAGGAGAGTTCAAGTAGATAAAAGGGGTGGGGGTGTAGCTCTCTATGTTAAGGAAAGCTACGCATCCCTGCAAGCTGATGTTGAAGACCAGGGTGGACGACTGGAGACCCTCTGGGTTAAAATCCATGGGGAACATGGCACAGGGGACACAACAGTGGGAGTCTACTACAGACCTCCCACCCAAAGTCAAGAGCTTGACAAGGAGTTCGCCCAGGAACTGGCTGAGGCCACATGCTCCAGGACCATGGTTGTCATGGGTGACTTCAAATACCCAAACATCTCATGAGAGGATCACTCAGCAAAATCTAAGCGGTCACAAAGCTTCCTATTGTGCATGGATGACCTCTACCTGACTCAAGAAGTCTACGGGCCAATGAGAGGTAAAGCGCTGCTCGACCTGGTACTGGCTACTGGGGATGACCTAATCAGTGACCTAGTGATCAATGGGAAGCTGGGTGGCAGCGACCACGAGCTGATCACCTTCACCATCCACCGTAAAGCTGGCAAGTCAGTCAGCAACACAGAAGTCCTTGACTTCAGGAAAGCCAACTTTGACAAGCTCAGGAGGCTCGTCAGTGAGGCCCTAAGGTACCATGACCACGGGGAGAGGGGAGTTCAGGAGGAGTGATTGCTCCTCAAGGGAGCGATCCTCAATGCACTAGCTAATTCTATTCCATCTCGGAGGAAAGGCAGCAGGAGGGCACAGCAGCCCCCCTGGCTCTCCAGGGATCTAGCAGACCTCCTGAGGCTAAAAAGAAAGGCCTACACAGGATGGAGGATGGAATTCACCTTCAAGGAGGAATATTTTGCATTGGTCCAGTCCTGCAGAGAGCAAACCAGGAAAGCCAAGGCTGCAACTGAACTCCAAATAGCTACGAGCATCAAGTACAATAAAAAGTCCTTTTTCAGATATGTGGGGAGCCAGAGGAAAAGCAAGGGCAACATTGGACCCCTGATGAACCAGATGGGACAGCTGACAACTGACGCCCAGGAAAAAGCCAACCTATTAAATGGGTACTTTGCGTCGGTCTTTCATCATTCCCATGGGACACCCATGCCCGCTACGGGACAGGGAAGTCCGGGTGAGGGGGATCCCCTGCCCTCCATTAATGCTGACCTCGTGAAGGAACATCTTGAGAAGCTGGATACCTTCAAGTCAGAC
>NW_005842207.1:221803-225421 GCF_000455745.1 Alligator sinensis | reverse complement strand
GGTTCATGACTGACCACAAGATGAACATGAGCCTTCAGTGTGATGCTGTGGCTAGTAAAGCGAGCAAAACTCTGGCTTGCATCCATAGATGCTTCTCAAGCAAATCCCAGGACATCATTCTCCCCTTGTACTCAGCCTTGGTGAGGCTGCAGCTGGAGTACTGCATCCAGTTTTGGGCCCCACAATTCAAAAAGGATGTGGAGAAGCTTGAGAGAGTCCAGAGAAGAGCCACGCGCATGATCAGAGGTCAGGAAAACAGACCTTACAACGACAGGCTGAGAGCTATGGGGCTCTTTAGCCTGGAAAAAGCGTAGGCTCAGGGGTGATCTGATGGCCACCTATAAGTTTATCAGGGGTGACCACCAGTATCTGGGGGAACGTTTGTTCACCAGAGCGCCCCAAGGGATGACGAGGTTGAACGGTTATAAACTACTGCAGGACCATTTCAGGCTGGACATAAGGAAGAATTTCTTTACTGTCCGAGCCCCCAAGGTCTGGAACAGCCTGCCACCGGAGGTGGTTCAAACGCCTTCATTGAACACCTTCAAGATGAAACTGGATGCTTATCTTGCTGGGATCCTATGACCCCAGCTGACTTCCTGCCCTTTGGGCGGGGGGCTGGACTCGATGATCTTCCGAGGTCCCTTCCACCCCTAATCTCTATGAAATTTGTTTCAGTTCACATGGATCCCTACTGCAATGTATTTTATGCTGAAACTGAAGTTCAAATGAAGCCAGCAACTCTAAGGGAATTTTGGTGTATTTAGCACCAAGGGGAAATAAGCTAGAGATGGAGGAAATCTTTTGGGAAAACTGTGTGTGTGAATCAAAATGGCCCTTCCCTAGCAGAGCACTCAGTGTTTCAACTGCCACCTTTTCTTGTTTGCAGTACTCCCAGAAGAAATTAGAATAGTCAAACAAGGCCTGCATCTCCCTGCACCAGCAGGCTTAATTATTAACCTGGTTTGGCTTTAAGGGTAGGCAAAGTCCGTGTCTTTTTCCCCTAACAAGAAGTTAGTAGTAGCAAAAAAGCAAGTTTAAACGTGAAACAGTTGTTGTTCACAAGCAATAATTGTGTTCTCTTAAAACTGGCAATGTTCTGGAAAATGCTGAGAGACAGCAGAGGATGACAGGCAATAATTTCTGTTTGGGTAAGTCAGTTTGCACCTGGTTGTTCAGAAGTTCCTGGGTTAGCTTCCATTTGTACATACATGCAGTTGGCTCTTGGTCTTCAGTGAGAATATAAATCTTCATGGCTGAAACTGAATGTGACAAGTTGACAGTCTGAAACTTCTTTCTAGAGCTGAATATTACAAAAGAAGAACTGAATTCAAGAAAAGTCAAGCAATTTTAAGTTTTTTTAAATCAACTGTTTCACTTCCAAGTGATGAATCAATCCTTCTAGTTTTGAATATTCATCCAAAAAAACATTTTCAGTGTTCCTACTTCTGAAAGTAGATTTCTTTTCTTCTGGTGGTAATAAAAGAAAATGTGCTGTTTGATCTTTCCTGTCAGTTTCAAACTGAAGAACACACAAGGCGTGTCTATTCTATTTAAGTGATTCCATTTACTCCTCCTGCTGCAAGTTGTTTAACTCAAGAGATTTTGCTATAACCAAGAACAGTGTTTAAGACTGAAAAAATATACAAGAATTCTAGCAAAACATGAGAAACTGCCAGATCATGGGACCAGCTATCATGGAAAGAGACATACAAATTAGGCCAAAGCAAGATCATACCATTGATAAAGAAGCCCACTGCCAAATTAATTTGCTGATAGAAGATTGGCAAGCTGTTTTGGATAGCTGGATTTGATCAGGCTGCATAAAATAGAAAATATTTCCCTATGAGGTTCAATAGACAAGGTTTATTCAATTCACAATAGGAAACTGTTGAACTGTGCGGAGTTTCTTGCCAAATATAATCTTGTGATGAAAGAACATCTCTGGTGAATTACCTTGAAGGAAATCTATGATCATAACCTCTGAGAAAAAATACACAAAATGAAATGTATTCAAATTCCTGGGAAAATGATCAAGAAAAGTGTATGTCAGGCTTGAAAGCTGCCAACTATTATTCTATTATACTTGATTGCACCAAAGACATTTGTAAACAAGAGCAGGTGACAATGATTGTTAGAGTTGTTCCTACAGAATTAAGGAACGTGAATAAAAGAAAATGGAATATGAGAATGTTTCAGCAGATTCCTGAATGTGACAGATTCTACTAGCAAAGGAATGATGGAAGCTCTCCTTGAGCAGCTAAAAGAAATGGCAAGCTGAGGATATACTGTAACCCTAGGAGGGGTCCGCACACCTGCTAATGGCCTTCTATCCCACCTTCAACTCTCCTTGTTCACCTTCTACACCTTTGATGTTGAGTTTGTTCTTACAGGAGGAGTCCTTGCAGGTCCACACCTACCTTGTGAAGTAAACAGACCTGTCCATCTGCCATATTATGCCTGGGCATCCTTTCCCCTACACGCTAATGCTTCTTTAAGGAGATGCCCCTGTGAAGTTTCACGGTCTTGTCAGGGTTTCGCTTGACCACAGCCTGATGATAGGTTCATAGTTGGTAGGGTCAGAAAGGACCTGAGCAGATCATCAAGTCCAACCCCCTGCCATGGGCTGGAAAGAATGTTGGGGTCAAATGACCCTGGCTAGGTGTCTATCTAGCCTCCTTTTAAAGACCCCCAGGGTAGGAGTGAGCACCACTTCCCTTGGAAATTGGTTCCAGATCCTAGCCGCCCTGACTGTGAAGTAGTGCCTCCTAGTATCTAGCCTGAATCTACTCTCCATCAACTTATGGCCGTTATTCCTTGTTACTCCCAGTAGTGCTCAGGGGAACAGGGACTCTCCCATTGGCTGCTGGTCTCCCTTGGCCAGTTTATAGACGGCCACCAGATCCACTCTCAGCCTTCTCTTGTGGAGGCTGAACAGGTTCAGGTCTTGTAGCCTCTTCCCATAGGGCCTACCCTGCTGCCCCCTGATCATGTGAATGGCCCTCCTCTGGAACCTCTCAATGCTGGCCACATCCCCCCCTGAAGTGCAGCGCCCGGAACTAGACACAGTACTCCAACTGCGGCCTGACCAGTGTTGCATAGAGGGGGAGGATCACCTCCTTGGACCTGCTCATGATGCATCTGTGGATGCATGACAAGGTGTGGTTCACCTTCCTGACTGCGTCCCCACATTGGCAGCCAATGTTCATCTTAGAGTCTATAATGACTCCAAGATCCTTTTCTGCCTTGGTGCTGATGAGAAGGGAGTTCCCCGGCCTGTAGGTATGCTGCTGGTTCTTTCTCCCTAGGTGCAGTACCCTGCACTTATCAGTATTGAATCCCATCTTATTTTCATCCGCCCACCTCTGTAACTGTCCAGATCCAATTGCAGCCTGTCCCTCCCTTCTAGCATGACCACTTCCCCTCACATCTTAGTGTCATCTGTGAATTTGAACAGGGTGCTTTTCACCCCCTCGTCCAAGTCACTGATGAAGATGTTGAACAGTGTGGGCCCAAGGACCGAGCCCTGGGGGACCCCTCTGTCCTCATCCCTCCAGGTCGAAAATGACCCGGCCACCACCACCCTCTGGGTGCGGCCCTCCAGCCAATTGGCGACAC
>NW_005842207.1:216429-216704 GCF_000455745.1 Alligator sinensis | reverse complement strand
GTGGGACTTTGCTGTCTGTGACTCCCAGCAGATGTCCGGGTAGTTTAGGTCCCCCATGACTACCGCCTCTTTAGCTTTTATGGTCTCCGAGAGTTGTCTCAGGAGCCCCGAATCTCTTTCTTCCCCTTGATGTGGGGGTCTGTAGCAGACCCCTACCACCAAATCCCTTTCTCCTTGCCCCCCATGTAGCCTAACCCACAATCCTTCTACCTCCTCATCCTTGGATTCCGTCTTGATGAGGCTTGACGTATATTGCTCACTGACATAGAGCGCAA
>NW_005842207.1:210653-216236 GCF_000455745.1 Alligator sinensis | reverse complement strand
CTCTGAGTCCCAAGGGGCCCTTTGTTTCTTACCTTCTCGTTTCTTACCTGTGTCGTAGTGCTGGCCTCCCCATGGCTTTCAGGTTCCCAATGCTCTCTTTCTTCAGGCTGGGCTGTCCTTGTGGGTGCCACATGGTTTGGTGGTCCACAGCTTCCCCCGCCCTCATCTTCCCCTCCCCCCGACGAGCCTAGTTTAAAGCCCGCCCCGGGTGTGGTGTCCCCCATTCCCTGCCCCCCCCGGTCCCTCTGGGCATCCCCTGCAGGCCAGCGGGCAGGATGACACCAGCTCCCCCGTGGGCTTCATCTTGGTGGAGGCCTCAGAGGAGCCCTGGGAAGGTGGTGCCCCCCAGGCAGAAGCCCTTGTAGCACTCTGTGTCAACACCATTTAAATTTTTTTTTATCTTTTTTTTTTTTTTTATTATCCTCTTCTACTATCTGGCCCTGCCTTCTGACTGTGTCTAGAGTGCAACCTTCAGTCTTTCACCATCCTTCCTAACAGTTCCCCTGGCTGAGGTACACCTGCTCTGTCACAATTCCTATCCTTTTCACTATCAGGTATTTACTATCAAAGGACACTCTCAAGTGCCCTATCTGTGCCCTCCTCCATCCTCTCACAGCTACAACCCAAACCTCTGGTTGTCATCAAAACAAACATCAGCCCGGTGGCTATTGTAGCAGGCTTACCTTTTCGGAGCTTGGGTTGAGTCCCAGGATCAAGGGTCTGCTATTTGATTGGTGGAGCCCGCCAACAATCTGGAGGCAGCACAGGGAAGCAATGCCCCACCCTTTTCTGAAGGAAGGGGGCAAGTTGCAGCTGGACCTGAATTGGAACTGTACCAGTCAGGTCTGGAGAACTTCAGGGGTGGAGCTCCTGAAAAGTATAAAAGGGGAGCGTGCTCAGCAGGCTGGGGAGAGATGATAAGGGATAGTGAGGAGAGAGGAGCTCCAGAGATGGCTGTCTTTGGGACCCTGATTGAGCTTCAGCGGCATGCAAATTGGTGCATGGGGATCAGGCTTTAGAAGCCACTCGAGGTTGCTTGAGCCTGCAAACCCAGCAAGCAGCTGGGCAGTTGGTGGGCAGATCAGCACACAGAGAGCTGGCCCTGGGAGCAGCTTGAGGCTGTTCAGGGCCAGCACAGTGTGCAGATTGGCACACAGAGGGCTGGCCCTAGAAGCCGCTCACAGCTGCTTGGGCCTCACCCAGTGCGCAGGTCGGCACACAGAGGTCCACCTTGAAAGCAGCTCACAGCTGCTCACGTTAGCCCCAGCCCTAGACCGAGTGACCAGAGCCCCGCAGTGTGGCTACGCTTTTAACTAAAAGAGCCCTGGTGCCCAGAGCAGGGCCTGGGAAAGGGGAGAACCCCCGGTGTGAGACCAGGGAGTCAGAGCCTACAAGGGCTTGGCTCCCAAGAGAGAGAGAGAGAGAGAGAGAGAGCTCTGGGTGCCCAGTGCAGGGCACCAGGCCATTGCAGACAGCCGAAGGTGCCACTGCGGAGAGGCTCCTGCAGATTCAGCCCCCAGGGGATGAGCCTTGACTGCTCCAGAGAGGAAGTATGAGTTACTGGGGAAGTGGGCCCCACAGGGGAGACTGACACGGGTGAGGAGGGTCTGCCTCCTCCACCCTCCACTGCAGGAGGGGCATGTCCACATCCCAGGGCCCTAAAGGGGAGGGCTTCGGGGTAACCCCTCAGGGAGGTGCTGAGCACGCTCCCTATTTTGAGGTCATCGTGTTAAGGGCTATATAGCTAGGGATATTCTTTAAGGTGGTTTATATGGTTTATTTGTTTAAATATCTCAATGTGTATATTGATATTGTTATTTGTGAAGGCTTAAAGAAATATTATGGTTAAGTTACTTGGGTTATTAATATCCCTATGTGTTAATTGTGTTGTACAGGTTGTAAGTTATTTGGTTCATATTTAGTATTATATGTGAATTGTGAAATATTATATATAGTATTATATGTTAAGCCTTGTAAATATTCTATGTTTTATATTAAGCATCTGTATTTATTCTTGTAATAAATTGTACATAGTTAAGTATCTGGTTTTGGCCTAGCTCTATAGAGAGGGAAGGAAGCCACTCTAGTAGCTGACCCCTTCCTCAGCCCCCTGCCTGACCACCACAACTGTCATTAGAGGACAGGGCAAACCCTTGGGTGGACCCGGGCTACAGTATGCAAACAAATCCCTTTCAAACCCAAGTTATTACGTTCCCCTTCAGCTAGAGGGTTTCCCTGGCTGTATCTTTATCATCCAGTCCTCCCTAGGCACTAAGTGCATTGCTCCCCACTGCTGCCTTGTACTGGAGCTCCCTCTCCTGCACCCTCCTGCATCAGACTGCTCCCCCTCACCTACTCTTCCTGCATGGGAGGAGCTTATATGACTCAGAACACTTCTTCTTCTGATTGGTCCTTATCTCCCCAGGTGCAGTGTCATCAATGAGCTCATTACCTGCCAGCTCCTCTGCCTTTCACTCATTGTCAGAGTCCTAGTAACAGGAGCAGTGACTCCATCCTACAACAGACATGTAAAGTTCTTCAGGTTCCATCTCTACTTGAAGTACTTGGAGTCTGTCAGCAACGAACAAATATTCAGCTCCCTTCCAGCTAAATCATCTTAACATGTGCTGGAGTTGTGCTATTGAACCACTTCACAGCTATGGACCTGGTGAGTATGGATTCCACTGTTTCTTGGAGGCTTCTAAGGACAGATGAATAGAAATTATTGAGCCTGGTAGACATTTGACTCCCCCTAGCTTCCAGTGTGTACTTCCTATGATCACCAGACCAGCAGGAGAGCTGTTCAGTTTCATACAAAATGGGTGACACCTTAATGGCTGGCAACACTGTGGAGAAGGATCTGGGAATCTCTATTTGAGCTGCTGCAAATGCACATGCTTGCATGTGTAGACGCACCCTATGAGTCTTCAGTGTGATGCGGCTGCACAAAAGGCAAATGCAACTTTGAACTACATAAATAGAAACATTTGGTGCAAGAGACAGGAGGTGATAGTGCCTCTCTGCTTGGCACTGGTTAGGTCACATCTGGAGTGCTATGTGCAGTTTTGGGTTCCAATTTTTAAAAGTACATGGAGAAGTTAGAGAGGGTCCAGAGGTAGGTGATAAAAATGATAAAGGCCTTGGAAAGCATGTCATACAAGGAGAAGCTGAAGTAGCTAGGCCTGTTCAGATTCCAGAAAAGGCACTTAAGAGGAGACATGACAGCAGTCTTCAAATACTTGAAGGGCTGGATAAAGAGGATGAAAAAACACCTCTTCTTTCTTGCTGTAGAGGCTAGGACATGGATCAGTGATTTGAAGATGCAGTAAAGTAGGTTTAGATTGTATATAAGGAAAAACGTCTTCATGGTTAGAATCAGTGAGGCAGTGGTATAGAGTGCATGAGGAAGCTAGGAAATCTCTATAACTGGAGGTATTCAAGAAGAGGTGGCATTGGTCTAGGATGATTTGTGTTCTACTATTTCCCATGCCTCTGCGTTTTGCTAGGTATCAGGGTATTTGATTTTTAATTTCTTTTTCTTCAACTTTTCCTCAGAGGCATTGGGTGTTTTCTGCAGCCAAAGCTGGGGATTGTGACTGGCATGTGCCAGTGCTTCTGCTGGGATTTAAACCCAGAGGTTCTTGGCTAGAGGGTCTTGCCCCTCTTCTCAGGGTCAGACTGATTGCCACATTTGGGGTCCTGAAGGAATTTTACCTTATCGTCAGTTTGGTACAGACTCCAGGGGTTTTTGCCTTACTCTGTAGTAAGCGGGGCTCTTCCTTGGATCTCTTGAGCAATTTTTAACCTTTGCAGCAGCAAACCAGTGGCCATCATGGTTCCCCTGCTTTACCTGTGGCAGATAAGGGTGTTATGTCTTGTGTCAGGGTTGACTGTGTAGTTTTGCTAATAGGTTAGACAGTGGATTTGTATGGGATGTTTTGGATAGGACTGATCTGGCCTCAGGCAGGGGGTTGGACTAGATGACCTCTAGAGGGTCCTCCAAACCCTACTTTTCTATGACTCCAAGTCTATGATATCCCTAGCATTCTGAGAGGGTACAGGGAATAGATGCCTGCCATTTCACCCTGAAGTCTTTGAGCAGTGACATAAGGTATTAACTCTACTCCCTTGCTCACACTGGAAAGTGTTCAATAAGCTGGCCATGCTTTCCAGCCCTTATGGACACCTTTGCCAGCTGATGTGCCACAGGATGGCAGCTCAGTGCTCCAGAAGCCAGCCCTTGAAAGCTACTTCCTTAAACTGTTTGGTTCTCTGCAAATCAGAGAGTCACAAGCCTGAAGAGAGAGAGATAAGGGACTCTATGGAGATATCTTGCATCCATTAGCTAAGAGGAGTGGAGAAGCATCCATTAGCTAAGAGGAGTGGAGAATCTATCTAGGCTAGTGGTTCCCAACCTTTTTTTTTCCACGACCCACTGCTGGGAGTGAAGTGCAGTGGCCCAGGGGCAGGGGAGCTCCTGGCATGGGGCATGGCTCATCTTTTCTGTGCGGCACATTGCCTCTGCGACCCTCATTTGGGTTGTGACCCGGGGTTAGGATTGCTGATCTATGCAATAGTAAAGATGTTTGAATGGAGAGCAGGGCACAGATAAGGGAGAAGAAACAGTTTAGGAACCATTGTATATACTCTAAGATCTAAATTACTGTGGTTTCATTATAAGAGTCATGGCAGTTTAATCAATCATAGACTGGGTGATAAGAACTATTCAATTAGGAAGACTGGAAGAGGTTTTATGGTAATACAGAGAGCTCTCATTGTAGAAAGGGTAAAACAGATTAAATGATGTCCATACCATTGTCTTTTGATAGGTGAATGAATTCTATTAAATGTTGCTTCTCAAAATATAAAATATACACTGCTAAGTGGCCAATTAAATATGAGCTTTTGTCAAGAAAAATATGTGGGCACTGAGATGACTGTTAGATTTTTCTTAATAGGTTTTAGAAGCCTGTGGCTGCCATGTAGACTAACTTTTTTATTCTCTCTCCACAGGGAACAAAGGCAGTGTGGGCAGTTGCAAGGAAATTTCTCCACACCCTTCCTACAATATACTACGAGATCAGGGTGGGAAGATGGTTCTGAATCAATGGTCAATTCCTTTCCTGGCCTCTTTTTGGAGATTGCCAGTTCTGGTAATGGTTTTGGTCATGATCCAAAACTGCAACAAACCTATTTCACAAATGCCAAAGGACTGTAAGACAGGAAGGCCACATCCACACAATACACTTGCTTTGCCAGGTAACAATGGAGCACCAGAAATGGTACAACCATGTCCATACAGCGCCAGGAGTAGGCTAAATGTCTTCATCACACAGCTCTTCTAAGAGTTAAAACAATGGCAAAGATGCATTTTCACAAAAATATCATCCTCTAACTGCAATACTTTTACAGACGGACAGAAATTCATTTGATTGTTGTGAGTTGATTTATAATATTTGGGACCATGAAGTCCATTCATATAATTGATAATAACAGAACCCTGCCATCTCCAACTGAGAATATGACTCCTTTTCTAGACATACATCCTTGCATACCTTTAAGATAGAGTGATATTTGTGAAAG
>NW_005842207.1:197609-210643 GCF_000455745.1 Alligator sinensis | reverse complement strand
GTGTATGTGTGTGTATGTGTCTAACTCTCTTTCTAACAGGATGTAGGCAACTTTTTATTATTATATCCTATTCCTCTTCTTGCTTTGTTTCTTGTCTTGATTATCTAGCCAGTCAAAACAGTATAATATTATTCACACCTTGGACATGTGTAAATTACTTCTATAAATGAAATTTTGATTAACTGTGTGTCAGAAAGGAGTAGTGGTGCTTAAAAATAACTGGAATCTGCAAAAGCAATTTATTTAAAGTAACTTTTTTCAATACATCCTCTCAACATAATGTTCATGAAAACTGGTTTCTCACTGAAGTATTTTTGCACTAGGAAGATCTTCACATAAAGCAATACAGTATTAGCAATGATTATTATTAATCATACTACAAGACTAATATTCTACATGTGAAGGTTTTTAAGTCTCTTAAATCTATACAAATACTCTTTGTATAAATGACAGAGTTTTGGATTGCTGATGGGAATGGAATACAGCATTATTTACAAGTAACTCACTTTTACTCTTTTTAGAGTTTAATAACTCTAAAACAGAGTGTTTGGTTTACTTGTAGAATATAATGAATGACTAGTTTATCTTTAAAGAATCATATTATTGGTGTGGATAAGAGTGTTAGACTGAAATGGTGACTGTATACATTCATCTGATCTTCAGAGGATCTATTTTTAAATACATTTATATCTAGAAGCTAGTATATGCCCGTAAGTACCATGTTTGGTTTGAAATATTTTCATAAACTGACAATTTGAATGTAACTAGAGTCAGAATCATTATTACATTGACTCAGTTAACATGCACAGAATTCTTAGGATAGCCAAAAAGAGTTTTATATAAGAAAGTAGAAATTTGATCTGCTGTGCCCACAGTGAATTATTTCCATAACAATGAAGGTATTCAAATACATCAGTAACAGTGGTGTTTAAAGAGAAATTAAAGTATGAAGGCTTTTGTGGTGGGCCAGTAGGGGGTGCTCCTGCACTGAGCCACCCATTTACTGAGCCCAACCACCTTCCAGGCTCCAAGTGCCTCCCTGGGGGCACCTCATGTCTGGCTGAACCCCTTCCTGGAGCATACCCACCAGCCTGGGGGTATAGCTGCCACCACCCAGGGACAGGCTTGATCCTGGCACTGTGCCCCCTGGGAAACACAGGCCTAGTAGCCCTCGAGGGTCTCGAGGGTACTTGACTCGCTTCAAGAACTTGGGGTGTTTCCCTCAGTCAGAAGCACAAGTAGTGGTCTCTCTTAGTCAACCGAACCAAGGGGACCCCAAGGTATAATCTAGACCCATTCCCAATAAGTCTCCCATACTAGGTACAAAGGAGAACTTTATTGGTTACAAGGAGTAGGGTTGCAATACAAGGAGTTACAAGGAGTAGGGTACAGAGTTGAGTGGTATCAGAGAAATCCCATAGAGCAAACAGGGTGGTTGGGGTAGCCTTTAATCACACATCTGAGTTACTGCAAGCTATATATCTAGTTAGATCTCAGGTAGCTTACTTACAAACATCATTCAGAGGCAGGTGGAGATTCCCTCTGGAGGCAGGCAATTTATTGATCATGAGTTTCAAGCAAGAGAGCAAGTTTCAGATGGTCCAGCTCTTCTCTCTGTCTGAGTTTTCACCATGGCTACTCCCCTCCTCCTGGGCAGTCCTTAACTTATATAGCCCTTATGACCTCATTTCCCTGGTCCAATGGAGGCCAGCACCTGTTCGCTGCCAGCCAACCAATTTGAAATGCATCATTGGTTGCTGGTCAGACTGACAGAGTCTCTAGCCCCCTCCCAATCAGGTTGGCATTGCTTAACAATAGGGAGCAAAAGCCCGTTACCCAGGTATGTGATGCCAGTCACATAGGCAGAAGGAGCAGGTTTCCCCCCTTCCTCAGGAATGTATCCAACTCAGGTTACAACTCAGGGTTACCTAAAGAGCCCGTATTAACCAAATTGTCATGGAGCAGATTTTTTGGGGAGAGACAGAGGTGGCATTCTGCCACAACTTTAATCCCCACACTAAATTTCCTTTGCTTTGTTACATTTAGGTTATAGTGGGTGTGTCTATACATGACTGTATGGCACCTTTGCTATTGTGCCATCATTTAGTACTTTCTTTTGGAAGTACTAAAAAGACAGCACAGTAACAGACCATACTACTCCAGGCCAGCCATATGTAGTTATTTTTGGCTGCTACATTGCCATAGCAATGTGCTATAATGAGGGAGCACATTGCTATGGCAATGTAGCGGTGGCATCACAGTTTTTGCCAACAGATGCTATGGTGCCATAGCATCTTGTGTAGACACACCCAGTGTAAACTTCATTTCAAAACATTGTCAGGTTTGATAGGACTTGTGTAGCTTTCTAAAGCCCTGTTCAGCCTAGTTGGACTAGGTTAATAACTAGATACAGAGCTCTTCCCTTCTCAGACTCTAGTTCAAATATAAGCAAATAGTAACCTATATGATACACATTTGTGAAATAAGTTCATCTTGTCCTTGTACCTGTCCACATAATAATAGCCATCTTCACAATTGGCACTAACTGGTAATACCTTTATTGACAGTCATTTTCATAGAAAAGTTAAAACATAAACACTAAGGTGAGTGATTCTCTCCTATCTAGAGATCTTTTCAGTTTGGGATCAAAGAACTATGGCAGATCAGTTTAGGGAAGTGTATCTCTTCAAGCTGAACTCTGATCTTCAGTACTAACATCATAAATCTCTACTATTTGAGCTAAGAACAGCTCTGTTAATGGCTGTGGGTTGTTATCTGCTGCCAAAGATCTGCCAATAAAAAGGTGGGGGGGACGACATATACTGAAGTGCAGTAGGTTACATATGAAAAACATAAGATCCAGAGGACTTTGTTAGAAATATATATAAAAGAAGGCAGGTAAAAGGAACATAATTTCAGATTTAGACAAAACAAAGGTAAAAGTAGCTCTTATTCTGGAATGTGTACATGAAGGAAATAGAATGTACTAAAGAGAAATCTTAATGTTATTAGGTTATAGTCCTACCAATGTTGAGAGTATCTAGATGGAACACAAGGGAACAGTATTCCCCACATTCATTCATTAACACTGGGCCTGTATTTGAATGAAAATTCTCAAAAGCCATTTTCTTGCAGCAATCTTCATTTATCATTTGGACCTATCACAAACTTGATGGACTATATAATAGTGGTACTCAAAGTAGATCAAATTTAATAACTTGCTGAAATTTCTGCAGTTGCAGAGGGTTACCCTAATGGCTTGTAAATGGCTGTATGGCTATAGTAATTATGCTATTTTTGACCACAGTAAATTGATTCTATTCATGAGTATACTCCTCCTTGGCCCTGTGTTAAAGATGCAGTTGAATAATCTTGGTCTTAGGTGGTTTATTCTATGCTTAAATATGCTGGCATTATAAATAGGCCCCATTTTCCATGAACTATGTGATCAGAAGAGGAATAAATCAATGGAAAAGATGCAAAAGAGCTGCTTATGCAGAATTGTACCTTTCCCCCTGGAGCTAACTCAGGCATGAGCTTCCCTGAAAAAAAAATTATACAGCCCATAGGTTCTGCATTTATTACACTTAACAGCTATTGCTTGGGGGAGACATTTGTTTTGTAAGGAATGTTACCTGTACTTCACAGCCTCTAAGCTATTTGTATTTATAAGGAATTATTTAGTGGTTCAGTTTTTGCTCTGTAACCCTAGGCAACTAAACTGACCTGGGGAGCCTGAAGAAACTAGTGATTGAACAGAATCCATAGAGCTAGGGCCAGGGATTCCCACAGAACTAAACCACCATGGGGCACCTAAAATCAGTTTCTCATCTCTGCCTTCACTTCTTCTTCCCGCTGCAGTCTACCAAATTGCTGCTATTGAATTCATGTACCTTTCAATCTCTGGTCTGGCTTCCTTTACCACATGAAGTTGAAACTTCTCACTCTTACCGGCTAGATAACCCTCCCCATGGACAGCTCTAGAATTTTGAAAAGGGGAGTGCACATGGTAAAGAGCATCATCACATATAACACAACACATATTTTTCTCCAGTTGAAAAGAAACGAGAAGCTTGACTAATATGCTAGGGGCCTAGGGCTGTATTGTTGAGTTTAAGATTGCAATAAAACCAATCTAACATCATTGGAATGAGCTAAAAAAAAATCTGTAGGGCTGAGAAATAGGAGCTTCATTACCAAGAGCAGCTAACAGACAGCAAAATTAAAGGGTTGCCCCTGACCCTCCCCTATTCTGGTAATTTAGTGTACCATGTTGTCCTACATTTCTTAAATATTTTTTTCATGCAAACTGAAATGTGTTTAACCCTTATTACTTCTAATCTACATAGGAACAAAATTTAACTGGAATAAATTTGCATAGTCCTACAGGCTGCAGTTCACCAGCTAGACATCTGGCTTCTATCTTCTGAAAAGTCCTGGTGTATTTTGTTTGATGGATGGAATAATAAATTACTGGTGACTACTTATGAATACTTTAATCTACTGTGATATTTACTGTACAATTATATTGGCAGAGTTTCATGGGAGGCTTTTGGAAATAAACAGGAAAGCCAAATAATGACTCCACCTGACATCCCTCAACTAATCCTTGAGAAAGAAGCTACTACAAAAAAATAAGAGCCATTCACTTTGAAGCCCTAGTTTAGCCTCCCTGCTGGGATTTCTGAACAGGTTCTTCCAGGAACATTTGTGGAAGTTGTAAGAGGAGGGATGGATGCTTCCCCAAGGAGATATGCTTCCCCAAGGAGAGGCAGAGATTTGAAACTGTGAGCCCACAGCCTTTAAAGCTGAGGTGTGGATGAGGTTTCTGTCGTAAGAATGTTTAGACCATAAGTAGAAGAGAAATGCATATAGAGTTTTGTATGGTTTCTGGGTTTATTTTTAACTAGTTCTCTTTTTTTTTTAATTTTATAATCGAACAAAGTAAATATTGTGTATTTGGTTACAAAAAAATTAAGGAACCTAATTGAAGGGATGGAGTTTTTCATTTCAAAGTCAGGCCTTTGAATGAGCTCAGCACAGAATCTTCTGCTTCCAAAAATGCAGGTTAATTCAGTCATAAAGAGATTGCAACCCCCTAACCTACAGACTTGGATAAAAAATAAACTTTCAACGTCTTCATGGCAAAGTCTTATTTAATGAGGATCAGAATTCTCTTTTTAAAGACTTGGGGAACTAAATATCAGTGTCCTTATAAAGAACAGATTCTAGTGCTTTAATAGCATTTTTGCTTTATCCTTCAAGTTGAGCAGCAGCATTTTGACAGCATTCTGGTATTTGTCTCTGCTTTCTTCCCGTGATAGAATCATTAGGTGTGTTTAGCCACAAAACTTCTGACAGTCCTTTTTTGCTAGGAAAGCTGTTAGTAAAGTTGCCTAACTGCTGGCTTGGTTGATATCCAAGAATTGTGAGACTAGAAGCCTGCACCTGGCTGTTCATTTACATTGTGGGAGCGCCTGAATCATTTCTTCTCTTTTATGAATTGTTCTGAAGCCTTTGTGCTTTTCTCCATTTTGGTATCTTGCCTCCTGACAGCTATGTTAGTCCAAGACACTGATTCGGCTGAACTGTCTCATCTCTTCCCCAGAGAATTCCTAAGTGCAGTGAAAGTTTTGGATGTTCTGTTGCCCTACATAATTGTGTCCAGTCTTCTCCATGTTTTGCTAGCAGCTATTAAACACTTTAGCAAAAACAGCCTGACTGTACGCCTGCTGGAAGTTACATCTTAGAAAAATCCCTTCTGCTAATAGAACTACAAAGAAAATGGCTGAGAATGAGTATTTGTAGATAAGGGAGTTTGGCAAATAACATACAGCAAATATCTTACTCTCTGATGTTAACCAGTATATTAACAGGGTAACTTCTCTGCCAAAACTGCTCTTAATATTCTGCAACCATATTAACTGAATGGCACTGAAACTTATCAGACAATAGATTCAATTAACAATCTCTTCCTGCTCCCTCATATTATAAATATCAAGCTTTACCTCAGGAATTAAAATTTCCTTGCTGAAGATGACCAAGAAGATCTATTCAGAAGGCAGATTATCTCACATCTCCTTATCCTGGCGGTGTTACAACTTTCTCTGAAGCATCTCGTTTTAACTACTGTTAGAGACTAGATACTTGACTTTGGATGTGACTCAGTCCAGCATTTCCTATGTTTGTAAAGAGTGGCTCTTACACTTTTACAATTTGTATTGCTATCATTATTTTAGAAGACCAGTGTTTTAGTTGGTCTTTGTTTCTTTCCCAGGTTTAAATAGCTGTTGTTAGTCCAGTTGCAGTTCATATCTGATGATATAAACCAAGTTAGGAATGATGAACTGTTACTGGAAAATTGGGGGTGGAAAGAATTACTTTTTAATGCAGAAACAACCATAACTGGTGTGGTACACAGAAATGAACTTTTGAACATATGTCATTAACTGTGATTGTTCTTCCTCCTGAAAAACCCAGGTGTGCTACTACTACCTCAAATGAATAATGCTTTTAATTACAGGTGTGCCCAGAAGAATCACAATAGTTATGGTTGTCTGAATATATCTATAAAAGACTTTGTGAATTTACAGCTAGTATTCATGAGTTTACAGCGATTTATTAGAGTTTAGGCACAAAGTCTAGAATTTATTAGATCTCATCTCTCCCTTCTGGTCATTATTTTACAACTAATCCTTTTCAATTTGTGCAAACAAAAATGGAAGCTGATTTATTTCAGATCCTCCTCCCCCCACCCTTCAGCTTTTAGGGAAATAAAAGCATTGGTTTATAAAACTAAGCTTAGGACATGTCTTGAAGGCAAGTCCATGGCAATAGAGGTTTAGCCTAATGGCCGACCCAGTTTGTCAGTAGGAGGCCTGGGTCTTATTTCTGACTCCTGCAACAGCCTATTGTTCCCATCTATAACGTGGATGCAACTAACCCTAATCACCTCACAGAGATGTTTAGTGGCTTGAGAGGAGTTTGTTAAAAGTGCCAATAAAAGCTAGGCTCCCTTTGAATGCATCTTAGAAAATCTCTAATTAATAGCTGTAAAGGATTTGGAGATGCAGAATTATGCAAATAATTCATAACAAATAGCTTAATTGAAAAATGATTCCTCTCTGTTTATAAATTGTCTGTGAACAGATTAATTTTTCTGTTTCTTTCATTTTTCAAATTCATTTGCCAAATAACTGTGACTAGTACTTAGATTGTTGTCAAGTACGTTCTTCTAAATATTTAAAATTTCAGTGGATTTTCTTTATTTGACACACGTCATGTGGCATACTTCTGTTCCCTAATGGAATGTACATGATTTTAAGTAGGCTTTCCAGTTCAAATACTTATGATTAGAAATTTGAAATTAATTTTCCCCAGTTCTCCTGTGGAAATAGCTTAGTATTCAGTCTCTCCACAAACATGCATGACTTTAAACTTATTTGTCCCTTTGTTTACAAGAAGTGAACGAGGTGCATTTTGTATTCACAGAAAAATATATTTTAGCGGTAATTGTCCACCTTTATTCAGATAAAATATGCATCTGTAAATTGCTAGGATAACTAAGCACGAAAAAAAGCAGCAAAGATTAGCAGAAGTAGATCAACAAAATTAAGTTACTATAAGAACATGTGCTCAAACCAATTTGTTGTTGTCCTAGGACCTCTTGTGTTCCAGCTACATTGATGTGAAAGGACTGTACAGCACATGAATGTTACATCTCATAAATTCTGTGTGCTTTCAAAACTGCAGGGGCCAGGTAAGCAAAGGCACTTCTGAGAGCTGTTCTAGCTTATGCTAGTTGTGGAAGAGGCCCCCTGCAGTTCCTGCATAGGCAAGTTAAAAGCCCATTTCCATTTCCCATTCTGTATAAGTGGGAGTGCAGCTATAAATGCAAGTCTATCCTGCTAAGGTTGACTCATTACCCCAGGTATTCTTCACCTTCTGAATGACCATCAGTCTTTCCTGTGGGTACTTGTCCAAAATGAGGAGTAAGTGAAGGAACTAACGCATTCTGTACCAGACCACATTGCTTCTTTACTCTTTAGTGATTTGCTCTTTTTGAACCCAGTTGTATATGGTTGAGTTGATTACATTTACCTGTAATATTCAGAACACTTATTTAATCACAGGTTTACGCAGTCCTGGATGTAATGAGGTGTAATGAGTAGAATTTGCACCCTGGGCAAACCCTGCAGGAAAGCCAGGAAGTGGGAGAGGAAGGTGCTGCTGAGTGCCCAAGTGGAATGGGTTCCAAGAATGGGGGTTGAGAAGGCACAGGAGTCTAACCTGCACTGGAGAATCAAAAGCAGTCTGCAGCTGCTGCTATTGCTGCAACATGATCTGCCTGCCCCAACTGTTGCTTCTACAAGAGCAGTGTAGTGTCCCTGCACCTTGCTTCTGTTGCAAGAGCAACACCATGGAGCTGCTTCTCCTATCAGGGGGTGATTCTGGCACCCCAACTAAGCTGGCATCCTGCTCACCCAACCCAAGTTATGCTACTAGCCCTGGGAATTTGCAGGAATAAAAATCAGATCATAAGGAATACAAGTGCACTTTAACCTAAGTTATTCCAAGTTTACCATGAGCTGCTCCTTATCAGGCCAATATGTCAAGTGCCAAACACTCATTGGGCACATCTACATGTGCAATAATGCACGTTTTCTAATGCGCATTAAATTTAGTAACTCCAATGTGAGGTACTAAATTAATGCACGCTAGGCTGCACCAATGTGTAGTAGTACATTTGCATGCTTTTTTAGTGATGCTTAATGCACAGTAGGGCTCTGCGAAATGGTTAGTTTCTGTTTGGTTTCAGATTTGGCCATTTCAGAAGGACAATGATTCATTTCAGTGTTTCAGATCACTGTTCTGTTTTGATACGGCCAAATGTGTTTCAGAGTTTCGATGCTGTTTCGGTGATTCGGCCATAGGCTATAATGGAGAATCACTAAAATGCCTATAACTTTGTAATTAGTTGCCTGATTCAGATTAAAATTGCTGAGATGGTAGTCCCTTCTGAGCTCATGAAGCCTACCAAAGCCAATGAGATAGGTGCAGGGTTTTCTGGGAAACTGTACCTCAAACTGTTCAAAGCAAAACTTGTATCACTTGCCGGCAGCAGCAGCATGCTGTCATCCCGTGTGCAGATCTGGGGGCCCACGCCCTCCAGGAAGGCTGCAGAGCTGTACCAGACTCATCCTGGTGGGGCGCAGGCCCCTGGATCTGCGTGTGGGATGACAGCAGGCTGCCACTGCTGGCTGGAACTGGTGCTTAGCGCAGCCCGCACCAAGCACCGGAAAGACTGGTGCTGCCGCTGGCCCCAACCAGCAGCAGCAGCATGCTGTCATCCTGCACACAGATCTGGGGGCCTGTGCCCCTCAGGAGGGCTGCAGGGCTGTGCCAGACTCCTCCCAGGGGGCATGGGCTCAACATGCACGCGGCATGACAGCAGGCTGATGTCCCTCCTCAAGAGCACTGGGATTGGAAGGGACCTCAGGGACAGATCACAGACACTGGCCAGCTACAGATGTCAGTATCAGAGCAGTCCTCCCCGCTCCAAGTCCTTCCCCCTCCCTCTTCTTAGTTTCTGTTTCCCTGCAAGCCTGGCTCCGAAACGCTGACATTTTCTGGAACGTTTAGCGTGGTTCCTTTTTGTTTTGGAGATATTTTGGAGCCTTCCATTTCATTTCAGATTCAGTGTTTTGGGGCCAAAATGGGCCAAAACACCTCCAAAATGAAATGGCTGCCAAAGTTTTGCACAGCCCTAGTGCACTGTAGACTATTTTATTGTGCATTAGCATAATATCATGTTTTTTTACATGACACTTTAATGCGCAGTAAAATAGTTTACTGTGCATTAAAGTGCATGTGTAGATGTGCACATTGAGAATACTTTACCCCAGTAAACCTTAAAGGTCTAGGCTTGCTACTATAGAAGTCAAGGGTCTGCAGTTGATTAGAGGTCACAGGGCCTTCAGCTGGCATAGTTCTGGATATATGCACTAACTTGAAGCTGGCTGTGCTGATTTTACACCAGTTGAGGCTCTCAGTTATTATGTGCTTGCCATTTAAAAGCATTTCAGTGTCACTAAAACAATTCAAGCCAAATAAGCACAAATCAAGTAAAAAAACCCACAAGTTGCTGCATTCATATACGGTTTGATGTGAACTTTGGGGGTAAAAACCCACATTTTTCTTTGAATTCTGTCATGCTTTAAAAAATCATAAGTCCACTTCTATTTGTCATTTTCAAAATGTTTTTATATCCATGGACTTCCTCCAGTGGCTAATTTAACACCTGCAAAGTCCCAGGGCTGTGTAAACTATTGATTAAAATAGCTGCATTATGTTAAAAGACATGAGTTCATAACCTGTTTGAATGGCCAAGTTAAACAAGAGACAATTAAGATCAAACTGGCTTCTTGCTGTAGTCGCAAATGGATGGATGAAAGCTCTGGTTAGGGAGCATGGAATGTAGCCTGAGTTGTTTAATTTGGCTTTTGAATGGTTAGTGTGTTCCCAGCTTTGAAGATCTGAATGACTGAAATGATAACTTAATGAGCCAAAACATCATAGTTCAACTTACTTTTTTAAAGAGTGTGTGGATGAATTCCTTTAAAGATGCACAGCAAACTGTTTTCAAGCAGCCTTAGGAATTGGCCTTACCCTGCACCATTCATAAAGTTCATAAGGTATTCTTCCTTTAACATCATATTGTAAACTAGGAAAGGAAAATAGTATGTACATAAATTTCGTTCTTTAGTCTGAGAAAACTCATGGCTATGTCAAAGCAAAAAATGGAAGAATCATATTAAAGAAGAGATAGAGCAAACTACTTTCATGGTATATTTCTGAACAGATAGCAAAACTTTTAAGAATTTTTCTTTATAGACAGACCCACATGAAATTTGCTTTTCTCTTCTAGCCACATTCCCCTTCAGCTAAAGTGCTGTGCTCAAGTCAAACAAAAGCTCTGATCTGAGTAGTTATACAACTTGTAGACCCACCTATCACCTCCTTTATTCTGTATCTACATCAATCCTCTTGGGGAAATGATGGGTCTTTCTGGCCTCTAATGTCAGGGACATTCCACTACAACATTTCCTTTCACAGAGAGGAGTGAGAAGTCATACCTCTTTTAGTTATAGTAAGAATAGTTTAAAGCCATTTAATTGAAATTTTTAACTATTTAAAAAAAAAATCTTTATCCTGTCCAGGTCCACATATGTTCAGTTGCACAGAGCATGAAGGAGTGGACAAAACCACTATCTGGATTTTCGAAAGTGCTCATCCTTGCCTTAATTTTGCTACCATTGGAATCATGATGGAAATCTTACTATTTATCAAAATTTAAGAGCTATCAAAAATCCCACCTTGTGGCTTAAAGAATACTACCCTAAAACTCATAGCTTATGTAACAGACAGAAATAATAACCAGGACAAAGAGGCTTAAGACAGGGAATATTTAAATGATCACTCTATATGTAGTGCTGTCTTCCAAGCCCAACATGCCATGTCAGTGAAAACAATCCATTTTGGGATGAAGGGCAACAATAAAGACAACAGATTGTATAAACAGTGAAGGAAGAAGGATCTTGATGGGTCACAAGAAAAGGAAAATCACTATAAGCTACTTACTGTCTGAACAGAACATACAGGTCCTCCCTGAACTTTTGAGATCTCATCAGAAGACAGTCCTTACAGCTGACTATCCAGTGTTCAATTCTTCGGTCATCGGCAGTCCCTCAGTATGAGGGTGACAGTCTTCCAGTAAACAGGGAAGTCATTGGTGAGTCTTTAGGTGACTGTGGAGGCCAATTCAAGACCTGCACATTCAGAGACAGATGTGGCAAATAGCTCCAGGAGAAAGGTGTAGATCCTGGTGATGCCAGGTCACAGCTCTTTCTCTTTGTTGCTATCATCTATCTGCCTCCATAGCAAAGTGAATTTACTTGAAATGATCAATGTCTGGTGGTGTATCACAGCATTATTGGGGATGATTCAGTGCTTGAGTCTCCCAGGTATTAATGTTAATATTGCATTCTTTAAATTGGTCATCAAGGTATCCCTGAATCTCTTCTTTTCTCTACCTCTAGAGTGGTGACTTCAGTGAGTTGGGAGTATAGGACCTGTTTTGGGAGCTGATAGGCATCCTTATGACATGTCCTGTCCAACAGAGCTGGTGCTGTGAAAAGATGGGTTCAATGCTGGTGCTAGTTACTTAAGCCAGAATGCTGGCATTAGTTCTTCTGTCCTTCCAATTGATCTGGAGGATTTTCCATAGAAATCAGTGATGGTAAGTTTCCAAAGCTTACAGGAGTCTCTGATATGTTATCCAAGTTTCACACCCATGCAACAGAGTAGGGATGATGATAGCTTTGTAGATGAGAAGATTGGTTTGGTTCCTAATGTCATGACCATCGAAGACAT
The DNA here is from genome assembly GCF_000455745.1 of Alligator sinensis. Lineage (NCBI taxonomy): Eukaryota > Metazoa > Chordata > Crocodylia > Alligatoridae > Alligator > Alligator sinensis. The sequence goes on along the minus strand of NW_005842207.1, from coordinate 198,211 downwards.
GATTTCAGAGACATCAAAAGGCAGCACTGGCAGATTTTATTCGATTTATTATTTATAAATAATTATTTTTTATATTATTTATTTTATTTGATGTTGAATATTGGCATCTCCTTACTTTTTGGGAAAGGTGGCTATCCAGGTAGGGAAAATGCTAAACATTCTCTAAGGATTGGCTTCCAAGAAAAGCTGAGTCCACTCATATGGGATCTAATTAGTCTCTGTATTTAAAATGTCATGGCTGGGAAAAAATACCTGGCCCATTAAAGTTAATGGCAAAGCTGTCATTGACTTCAGTGGCACTAGGTACTTTGACTCCAAAAATTTGGGTCCCTTGAGATTCTTTCAAAGATGCTGCAGGGTGCCATGCAATGTTAGTAGTTAGGTGTGCAAAAATGATTCACAAGATAAGCCCAGAGATTTCAAATAGGAATTCATAGTGTTAAAAACATGCAGACCTACTGAGGTTTTTCTCAGTTCATTGCAACAAAAGAATTGCTCTGTTGTGTTTCTGTAGTCAAAAAATGAGTGAAAATTGAGATATGACATTTGCCAAGAGGTGCCTTGAAACTAAAGATGTTGAAAATCACTGTTTTAAGCCAATC
>NW_005842207.1:184864-197599 GCF_000455745.1 Alligator sinensis | reverse complement strand
TTTCCCTTTACTTTTTTCTGTTTCTTCTGTGATGCACATTCTAAAATTAAATGAATGCAGCTTTTTGCTCGATTAGATTAGTCATTATATGAGTAGGGAATCTGGAGTTCTGCACTGCTGTTTAAAATAGCTCCCCTTCATTTGTCTTTGTCATAAGAACAGTTTTTCAGAATTTTAAATCATGAAAACGTAGGCAAAAAATTTTGTTTGTTATAGAAGTTGAATTTATAAAACATTTGCCATTGAAATCTCTCTCTGTACAAATCACGGGGTCACAACCTGCAAGTATGCACTTGAGGGAGTAATTTTATTTACACAAGATGCCTTGTTGCAGCCAATAGAATTACTTACGAGAGGAGATCTACTTGCATGTATAAACATTTGGCAGGATCAGTCAGGGACAAAACTCTTTCTAGAGCTTCATTTTGAAACGGCTACTAAAATTTCAACAAGATCATTGGTTCAAGATCATAGGGTTCAAAGCAAAATAACCCTCCAGCATAGCTAGTATAACAGCTGGTCTCTTCATCCACCAAATTTACAAGTCCAGATTTTTCTCATTAAGAGTATTAAAGCTTTCATTTCCTGGATCAACCATGCTCAGTTGCACGTGTTGGATAATGCCCAATTTACAGAAGAAATTGTCCTGATTTATCCAACAAAGGAATTCTATGAGACAGTCCTTTTACTGAGGGTAAAAGAATACAAGGGGTTGGGCAATCCTGCCACCTAACTGAAGCTGCTGGACATGACAACCACTGCCTATTCAAGCTAAATGAGGGCAAAATTAAATGCCTCTTTGCTTAGTGATACCTAAAGCAAGGGAAAACTATTTCTAAGGGACTAACTGCATGTAAACCTTAGGAAGGGCTGGAGCAGGTAGTCCAAGGGGTTTAGCAGGATCCTAATAAGGAACAGGTGACTAACTGAATTGTAGCTCTTTGTAAGAGAAGCAGCAGGAACATTGCATAAGGTAATGGTGAGGAACTTTGTTGGCAAGCATTCCACAAGTTTCAGTGTGCCACAATTTAAGCCCCAGCCCTTTCCTGAGTGACACTCCAATTCCCTTCCCCTGCCTGATCTGCCGCTCTGCTCCTTACCCCATGCCTGATTTGCCACGTGCCAAACACAGCAGCAGTCTATACCACTTGTGGCACACGTGCTACGGGTTGGCTACTCCAGACATAAAGGACACTTTTACATGTGCTCAGGGAGGTGGGCACTTTAATTAAAGTGGCTCTGAAAGCTGCTCTATTTAAAGTGCCACAGCATCTTATGTACCACTATCTCATGTATGAGCATCCTCACCACCATTTTGAAGTGAAGGGATGTTGAAACATGAGGCTTAGAGGCTGGCTGGAGTGCAGTAATTTCCACAGTCCAGCAGACTCAATTCAAGCCTGCTCCCATGCGCTATAATTACAGTGCATTGGAGCAGCCTTTGTACTCATGTACAGGAACTAGGGTGATCATCATAGAGGACAGTCAGGTTGTCCTCTGTCCTTTCTTGATACAAAACCTGACGCCTTTATGTCCTCTATTTTTCTTGAATTTTTGAAGAGAAAAATAGAGGACATAATGTTGTCGAGTTTCGTATCAATAGAGGACAAAGGATAGAGTAGCATAAAACAAGAATGTCCTCTATGATGGCCACCCTAACAGATACCTAAGTAGACAGAAGGCAGCAAGTAAGCCACAGCAAAGTGAGAGCCATACATGTAGCATGACCCTGAGGAAAGAAGGTGGAAAGAACTGAAAAATTGCTTGCGACTCTTTCCTCCTCCTTGATTCCCATATTCAGCGATTGACTTTCCATTTATTAATACACGTGACTGAATTAAAGAAATACATGACCCTGGGCACATCTACATGAGTTGCTTTACTGTACAGCAGCATAGTTTACTGTGCAGTAAATGTATGTATCTACACGTGCACACACTTACTGCACAGCAAAAATCACTATTCACAAGTAAATTTGCTACCTACAAATGCAAGTAGCAAATTTACTCATGAGTAGTTACTGCACAGTAACACACATGTATAATACACTAACTGGAACCAAATTTCCTCCCGGTCAGTCCCATTACTAGGGGGCCAGCCTGAGGCTAGCCCCAGGGCTCCAGGGTTGAGAGCTTCTCCTACCCCAGGGCTGAGTTGGCTCTCTGGCAGCCCCAGCCTCACACCCTTAAAAGCCTGCAGGCACTCAGAGCCCTGGGACACATGCAGGGAGTCAAGGCCACACCAAGCCACTGTTTCCCCCAGTTCAGGCTGCAGGCCAGCTGTGCCAGCTTGCCTGCACCCTGGCGCCGCTGCCTGGCACTGCAGTGCTATGTGGCTCCCAGGCTCATGCTGTCCAGGCCTGCAGGGTGCTGCAGTCCCAGCTGCAGGCAGTTCCTAGACACAGGGGCCAGCTCCAGCTGCCTGCAGCCCACCCCTAGCGGCCCGCCCAGAGCTTGCAGGTGCTGTGGGTCATTGCCTTGCCACGCAGCTGCCAGTTCCATGCCGTGCCCCTGGGCACTACAGGCAGATGCCCAGACCCAGCAGCACAGGGACAGCCATGTTGAGGCCCAGAGAGTAGTTTACTCACAAGTACAGTAGTCTACTCACTAGTAAACTGATCCCAAATCAATGCATGTGTAGATGTGCCCTCTGTCACCAATTTTTCCTCCTAACAGAACCAACACAATACCCCAGGAGTTGGCTAATTCTTAGGACAAAAGGAGTAACAAGCAGATAGCCTCAAGAAGTCTCAGTTTGTTTTTATTCAGGAACTTTAATACTTATTTCTATCTGTAAAGCCAGGCTGGAAATCTTGCAAGTGGTTTCTTTAGACCTCCATCCTGGAATGAGTGCTCCCTGCTGGATTAGAAATACCAAAACATTTCTGCTTATGATTCCACATAGAAATTGAATAAGTATAAATAGAAAAGGAAAGGAACTTAGTTCATGGGTAGATCTAGGATTTTGAAAAGGGGGAAACAGGTGGTGTGGTGCAACATCATATAACACAATACATTTTTCTACAGTTAAAGAGAAACTACAAGATATATGAATATTCTAGGGGCTCAGTACTATAATATTTAGTTTAAGATCAAAGCAAAAATAAATGCAACTTTATTGGACTAATTTACTAGGTTATAAATTAATTTTGAAAGCACAGCAAACTAGGCCAAAATAGTCAAAAGATCTTGTTTTATTATTCTTTAGTCATTATAGTTAAATGTGCATATTGTATTCATATTTAAAAAACAAAACCTAGCCGTCTTCAGCATCTTGACAGTGCATTCAATGCTTTGCTGTCAATCATGTCCATACCCATACTAACATTCACCTGGGTTTAGTATTACCACACCAAAGTTAAGGTCTTTAGCTAGAATTAAAAATAGTCTGTGATATAGATGAGAGAGATGACCAGGAATGGCTAACAGATAGCAAAATTGCAGAAGAAAGGATACCTTGAAGAATGGAATATCAAGAGCATTAAAAAGGAGAGAGGGTTGTTAACACGTGTGGAGTGAGGAGATTAGCAGTAATCAGGTACATTTATAATGAGCCATGGAATCAATTGACTCCATCAGCACTTCCTGAATAGAAATGCTGCTGCTTCTCCTGAAAAGGGCAGGGAGGGTGCACCCCTCTCCTTCTCCCTGGATATGCCTCTGCTTGACCTGGAGTTTAGTGGTTGGGGTTCAGTTTTTTTTCAGAATTGATTCATATACTCCTAGAGGCTTCAGATCAGTTACTTCAAGTTCCACAGGTCTAGTCAGGATCAAATCCTGTGTAACCCACTGGTTAGATACGTGCTGACCAGTAGATTATAGCTGCAAACTGGTAACAGATTCCCACTGAATTCCTGATATACTTGGAGTTGTATTTTCTAAAGTCCTCCACTTTCCATGTTAAAATGAATAGGAGAATAATTAGGTCAACTGTGGAAAAAAAAAATTAAAATCCATCTTCCAGCATTTTCTCTCTCTTCTGAGTCACAAGTTTAATAGTGTGTGAGTTAAAAATTGGTCAACAGGACAGAAGCAAGGCTTCTTGCTAGGCTAGGCTAAATGAATCCAACCCAACTCCCACTGCAAACAGGAAAAATGCCTGTGGGGATTTGATCCAACTTCAAGTCAACTACCCAGCATCACTTGCAAGTTTGAAATGATTTCTTCTTTCTCCAAATGTTCTTGATCATACAAGTAAAAAAGAACAATAGGGAAGGGACCAGAATCAATAAAAAAGGGTGTTGTGGTTGTATTACTTCCCCAAAAACATGAGAGGAAAGATCTGGAGAAATAGACCTTAACAAAATAAGCTACTTACATGCAGACATTGAAAATATTTGAATGCCTATTTGTATTATGCTAAAAAAGACATTCACCCATTTTAAACGCAATAAGGATGTATCACTTGCAAATGTAATGGGTTGGACTAGCATTTCTTTCGGTAGTATTTACTATCCCCTATTAAAAAAAGAAGATCCCCTGTATATAAATAAAATATCTAAAAGGAAAAAGGAAAAGCATTCCAATAGAAAGTGATTCACCATGGAGGCAGGCAAGATAGCTACAGACAAAAAAAATAAATAAACTCAAAAGCATCTTAAAACAATAAATGAGAGCAGGAAAATTTCTGTCTGGTCACTTCCTGTCGCCATTATTATTGTGTTTTGAACATAGCAAATCTAATTATATCAAAGATCAGATTGCAAACTTCTTAATTAACTGCCCCCTACTTCTACTAGGGCTACTTATGCAAGTAACTACACATCAGTGGGAATTGGAGGTTGTTTATATCAGCTGAAAAGGGCCCTGATTCTGCAAACAGGAAACATACTTTCACCCCAGAACTCCACCCACATAAAGACACCCCCTGCCAGGCTCAAAGTGGAAATATATCAGTGTGTGACAATGTTTCCAACTAGATTCAAGTTCCCATTTCAAAATAATGTGTATAGAAAAAAGTCAGACAAGCAATAATTTAACAAGCAAGACACTCATTTTCAGTGAGTTAAACATTTGATAGCAAGGCAATTAGGAATGCTAATCAAAGGAACATTAGAACTAGACCTCATTCCTGGAGAGCAGTTTAATACTGACTATTGTGATAGAAATGTGAGATGCAGTTAATGAACTATTCATGTTGTGCTTAAATCCCACTGACATCTACTTGAGGTAAATGCTTTTTCTGAATTGAATGGGTAATAGTTGCAAAAAGATTCTCCATTTAAAGAGTCAAGGTAAATAAGACAAAGTATGGGGATTCACTTTTCAGAGCTTGGAATTATTTATTGATCCATTTGACCCAAAGGGTTCATGAGGAGCTGAATTACCTCCTTCAGCTGTGACCAAGTGGCCTATTAGAAGCAGCTTCTATGAAAGACAGCTGCCTAAGCAGCCTGCTTAGGTATGGTTTCAGAAAGAAGTTATGGACAAAGCAATATTGGGAGAACAATTGCTGAGCAGAGAAGACAGGAAGCAGACCTTGGAAATGGGAAAGGTAAGAAGGGAATCTGTTGTTTTAGCATAGGGTCTCTGGGCTAGAACCCACTAAGGGGAAGTGGGTTTGGGGTTATCTCCCCATGCAGATGGGGAAGTGACAATCCCAGAGGTGAAAGGGCTAAGAATCTGAGAGTCCCAGATTAGGAAGAGGCTCAAGCCTACTCATGAAGGCTCTTCGGATTTGGGGATGGGGCTATAAACTTTCTTACCCTGAGAGGGCAACTCCTGAGTTTTTTGGTGCAAAAGTATTGTGAATGATAAAATGGCTGCTCTGCTATATCTGGCCTCGGGGGTTGTCATGGCTATAGATGGAGCCTCTTGAGCGTAAGGTTGGTTCATTTGCAGTTAAAATAAGAACCGGATGATTTGAAGGTGTTAACTTTACAACATAAATGAGAAACCTACAAACAGCTGCAAAGACTTCAGTGGGCTTTAGGGTGAGCAGTTAATACAAAGCTGGTGCATGTGCTGCTATTTGTTTTACTACTTTGGTGGCTTAAATTCTGGCAGTGGATGACTAGCCATGTGGACTAGTAGCCTGTACTCTGCTTCCAGGTGCATGAATTATCAATAGGTTGCCTAGGGGGAAGAAACTTGGAAAGGCTAAAAGATAGCATGATAACCATACCCTGTAGGCTGGTCAACACACCCATTCTCTTGCTTTACAAGTCAGAAGATAGACCCAGCAGTAAGGGCTCTTCTATAGCTTATATCCCTGTTATATGGGGAGATCTTCTTTTTCTAAAAGGTTTTTTTATTAATTTTCAAAGTTGAAAATAAACATTTTGTGTGCTTTTTTTGAGAAAATAAACTTCAGGTGCATGAAATTTCCCAAAATGAAAGTGAAAGAGAACTTTGAAGTGATTTTATTCCCCCTTTACCACAAACTTAAATAATATATGTGGGACACCAGAGGTGTCAGATTAGCCACAGGAGGGCTCTCCTGTTTCTCAATAAGAAATGAAATATATTAGGAACAGAAACATGGTGAAAATTGTGAAGGAAAACTAATTTAAAAGTTTCATAACAAGTATCCTGGGGAAACTGCTGCATGTAAATTTTAATCTATCATATGATTTTAGCATTGTACTGTGTTTTTGCTACACAAAATATATTCTGAAGTATATAAATGTTCAGGATTCTTCTCCCAGAGCAAAATGACCAAGAGTGCACTCCCAGTGCACTCTGGGAGAAAAATAACCTATGACTAGCCAGGGTTAAATAATTCCCAAGAGTTTCTTCTGGGAGAGTGAATGTCTGTACATTTCCCCTTCTGAGAGATGCTATAGCACAGTCCTCCAGCATACCCAGGAGCTTTGCTTCTGGCCCTCTCTCCCCTCCCTCTCAGGGATACCGTGTGTCATTTGGACTGGACGCTACTGCTCCAGCCAAGCAGGGACCCAAGACCATCATTTCCCTGATAGGGAGCGAAGGTGAAGAGAAAATATAGGTATGTCTACTAAGGCTGTGCGAAGCTTTGGTTCCTGAAGCGATTTAGCAGAGACTTGGCCCAATTCAGTGGCCAAATCTCCATATCTGAATTGAATCAGGAGACCCTTTAATCTCTCCAAATCGAATGGGAACCCTCTGAATCAATTTGGAAAGACTCGGTGATTCAGACATAGACACAGCTTTAAATGTTTTTTCTACATACCTCAAGGTACCAGGCAGTTCATCAATGCTGCAATGCTGGGGTGGGTGAAGCATCCCACAGGAGTATAGGAGGCTCCCCAGCACACTCAGCAGCAAACCTAGAAGCACTTCTGGGTCTACTGGGGAGTGTGCTGGCCCCCCCACTCCCAGCTCAGTGACTGGTGCCTTCTGGCTCTGGGGGGGGCACCTGGGGTCCCACCGAAGCCAATTGCCAAACTGGAGGGGCATGGGGGAGCCCCCCCAAGTGCTCCCTGGCAGACCCAGAAGTAGACCGGCAGTATTTCTGGTCCGCTTCCAGCTTTGCTGCCGAGCACGCCCCCCTACCTGTATACAGGCATATACATATATACTCCTGTGGGATGCTCCAGTATTGCAGAGTTCATGAGCCATGCCTGCTACTCTGATGTATGTAGAAAAAAATTTTAGCTGTGTCTATGGCTGAATTGCTGATTCTCTGAATCAGCAGTGAAGATTTGGATTCGGCCAGATCAAATCGGGGACAGTGATCTGAATCAACAAATCAAATCGCTGTCCCTGATTTGGGCTGAATCTGAATCAAATATGGCCGGTTTCACATACCCCTAATGCCTACAGTACCTCTGTACTGTGCAAAGGAGCACCACAGTGAGGTGTGACACACTCATTCTCAATGTTTTACATCCTAAAATGAATGTACTGCAACTGCCCTAATGTAGTACTGCATGTGTGCACATCAACTTTCTCATGTGCGCTTATTGTTGTGCTCCCAGCCAAAGACATAGGTAACTATGGCTGCTTGCAGACCACTTAAAAAAAAAAAAAAAAAAAGAGTTTTTTTTTTTGTTTGTTTTGTTTTTTTACCAGAAGAAGCAACACATTACTTCGACCCAGCTCACCCAACATCTGTATAGATTGAGTGCTTCAGTGGGTTTTTTTGGCACTTTTATCTAATAGCTGTTTCAGTCAAAAAAAAGTGTCTACTCACTGCCCTTGTCAAGTAGCATGACTTTCATTTGTTGTTCAAGCTCATGTTAGCAATTCTTTTCTTTTTCTGTGATCTTCTTTTTTTCATCCTCTGTGATGTCTGTGTTCTCTGTGCTATGCTTGGCTTTAAATCTGCATTTGCCTCTATCTAGCTGTTTTACCATAAGATCATTTTATGTCTGAACACTTTATGGTCAGTTCCTGCACCAGCCTTTGGGTTCCCAAATTCCCACTGCTCTCTCATTTAATCTTGGCTGATATCTCTTTTCTTAGATGACTGTCTTGTTTTTGTAACATTCTAGTCCAGAGTTACCTGCTTTAATATCAATATTATTCAGCTAAGGTGCAAAGAGAGCAGTGAATTTCACAACTGAAGTCATCAGGGGTGGTAGTGGCAGTGCAGAGTTGTGCCTGCCACTGTCAACACTTCGACATTGGCTATACAGAACTGTGTTATTAGCATATGAGTGGCACACAATCTAGAATGTAATTATCCTACCAGATGAAATGCTTTTTATCACCATTTTATAACTGAGATTCTGATGTACAGAAAAAAAAAAATCATCCAGGGCTGGTTGGTCTACAAAAGTACATGAAATGGAATATAATTATTCATGGCCCAGGTGAGAGTTTTAAAGCTAAAACATCCTATCTGTTCCATCTGGCTTCTCTCAAACTGTTCATCCTAGATATTAGCTGCCAAGCATCAGAACATCTAAGCATTCTTTATATGAAAATGCTTTTTTTTTTTTTTTTTTTAAATCATTTTCCTCCTGTAACATGGAATAACGTTGTACAAGTAGCACAGGAGTGGGATATCTGAGTCCTGGAATTCTATGCCTAGCTAGGTCTCAGACTTCCTACATGAGCAGTCACTTAGGCCTTGTACAGATATTGTTTCTCCTGGGAGAGTCACGGCTCTCTTAGGAAAAACCATTAGCGTACAGATGTTCAGGCTTTTCCCCCTAGAGTCAAAATGGCCACTCCAGGAGAAAAATAACCTTGGAACAACTAGGGTTAAAACACTCCCAGGTGACTTTCACCTGAGAGACTGAATGGCTGTACATGCTATGGCTTCTCTCAGAAGGGAACATAGTTATTCAACATTTTCCAACCCCCTTTGTCACCCACTCCTCCCTCCCCAGTAGACAGTGTGTCACTTGATGGAGTCTGCTCCAGCAGGGAGCAGAGCATGCTCCCTTCACTATCTCCACATTGTGCTGCAGCAAAATCCAGGCTGACCATGGGTACTCTGGGTCAGCCTATCGGAGATGCCCTATGCACTGCAGTTGTATGTCACCAAGCAGACTAGGGGAGCCTGTAGGGCATGCTGAGATGTGTGCACAGCTCTATCTGTCTGTGTGCAACCCTCCAGACCACACAGTGTTAGCATTGCGAGCTCTTTGCTCTTTGGGGCCTCAGCACTCAAATGTATATATGGCTTTGGGTAAGATTCTTTACCAAGGGAACAAACCTGGGAGAATTCTCCTAGATTATTTGAATGTGTGTACACAGACTCAATATAGCAATCTTTCTGTTGGCCTAAGTGATTCTGCCAAAGGGACAGGAGGAGAGGCTGAATTGGAACTGAGAGACCCTTTTCCAAATTGCGTGGCTTCCTAATGGGAAAATATTCAGGCCTCTCTCTACTCCCAATAATGGCAGCCTTCCCAGCTAAGTTTGCTTGCTTGGAGACATTTGCAATATGCCAGTAGAAATGCTAGCCATTATTGTTCAGTAAGAAAGCCATCTCTTCTCTGTGTCACTTTTTTTTTCAAAATATGATACGGAGTTTCAGAGATTTTTTCCTGCATAAATATTACATAGACCTCAGAAATTATTTATAACAAACATGTTTGGATTCAGAACCATTTGGGGAAATAAACTGCTTCAAAAGTATTGAGCATTTTCCTTGTTGCAAGTACAGATTTTTAAAAATGCATTTCCCAGGTTTATGGTCTCTTAAAAAGTTAAGAGAACAAGATAGAAAAATGATTAAGACCCCAGCATGATACAAAAATGCCTGAGGTTTAAAAGTGCCTGTGAACAGACAGTCCAAAGAGTACCCACACTAGGATTATGCTTTCTATCTTCCCTGAAGATACTGGTTTGTTTGGTTTTTTTTTTTTTAAATCCTGCACTGATGAAGGGGCTGTGTTTCTTGAGAGTGGGATTATAGGTAATTTAGGTTCAAAGTAACATGTAAACTTCTAATCCTAGACTGTGAATCTAAATATCTTGTGATTTAGTGCCAATCCGTTGAAGGGGAAATATAAGCAAGCTTGGCAAGGGGGGAACAATATTTGTATTTTTTTTTTTTTTTTGTATTGACATTCAATATAATGTTGCTGAGAACACTGCTGAGGATAGCATGCCAAACCAGAAACACAAGATATGCATTGTGATGGTTGTCCAGTAGCAGCAAATTAATACTGTTTCTAATATTAAGGGCAAAGTAATGGGCTCTGTGGAACATTTCCCGCAAAAGAATGCTCCCCTGATTCAGAACTTCTGAGGTACACTAGGTCTGCTCCCAACCCCTGGCATAAGGAAAATGGTGTAAGGGAAGAGAGAGAAGAATTAAACAGGTACTGAAGAGTACTGTGCTTGGGCTCTGGGCCTACAAGAGACCATGGAGGACAAGCTATAACAGAGCAACATTAGTCACTCTAATTCAGAAGTTCTCAACCTTCTCAGTCAAACACTCCCTCCCAGCTCCCCTGAATGTGGCAGCACCACTGGTTGACAACTACTGTTGTACTCAACTTACTTCAGTGCTCCTCAACCAGTTACTGCCGTCACGTAAGGCTGTTCCACACACCAAACTGCAGCGTACACGTGCTCTTCCTGAATTGGGGTTCTCTGATCAACCTAAAACAAGCAAAAGAGCTCACTCGGGCTGCAGCTCTTCTCAGTCCACCCTCCTGCCCACCCCGCAGTGCTCCTCCTGGAAACAAAGGCACATGAGTCTGTTCCACCTTTCTCATGTACCTCTGCTCCCAGGAGATGCTGTTCAGGGTTAGACCAAAAAGGGCTAAAGCATGAGCCAGATCTTCTTCCTGCTTTAGGCTGATCAGAGAACTATAATGCAGGAGAAGCACATGAAATGCACACAGGGTTGTGGCACACATCTCTTGGTGCATTTCACCTTTTTTATGGCCACCATCACTGCCACAGTAGCACCTATCTCGTGACATCCATGAGGGGGTCTCATGGTAGCCTCGTTAAGAACCACTGCTCTTACTGATATCAGAGACCCTAGTACCATACTTACTTGAATATAAGATGTCCCTGATTATAAGACAATCTGCCAATAATTAGATTCTATAAATGGACAATTTATAAATTCTGACATCATCTTCTAGGTACAGAATCTAATTATTGAAGGTTTGTCTTGAATTTGTTCCCCTCCCACTGGTACAGCAAGGAAGATAAATCTGGGAGGTCAGGTAGCCCCTTTGCCCCCAACCCCGCATCCTCCCAACTTGTTCCCCACTCCTCTTTACTGTCAGACCCTGTTTTCCCTGGGCAACATGAAAGTGAGCAAATTTGGACAAAAATCCTTAAAATAAACATAGCCGTAGTCATTCACATATAGTACCCATGCATTTAATCCATCAGAATTGATGCATTTCACCTTTTTTGAACCTGTGCTAAACCTTGCAGCAGTTATTCCATAAACTTTTAAGCAGCATTGTGGCACCTACTTATATGTAATACATTTTTTTTTTTTTTTTTTTTTTTCTGGGTGAACTGTTTGGAGCCCCATTTGGTGATGTTTGCTAGGCATTTAAGGCTTTGAAGAAATGGGAACTAAAAGTATAGCTCAGCTGTGGGAGTGAAGATGAGATTGAAATGTGTGTAATATAGTGGCTCACCATGACTCAAAAAAGTTGGTGCTGAGGAGGACTGTGCTTAATGGGTGCTACCATATATCTTATTTGGATGGTTTTTGTTAACCTCTCTTTGTGGTAGGTTTCCATAAACAAGTTTGATACTATGAGGTAGTTTTCAGCCCAGGTAGTTTTACTTGCCTGGCAGGAGAGAACCCCTTCTTCTCAGCCTTGAATAACTTGGTGTAGTTAGAAAGTGAAGGCCTGTCCCAGGATGAACTCTGTGAGAATCTACCTGTGCCTCCAAATGTGATGTTTTTGGCTCTACAACTTATGGTGATGGGGGGATTGCTCTTGGACTTTCTCTCTAGTTTGCTCTGTCAGTTTTTTGACTAGGGGCAAGCAAGACTAGGGGGTATCTGAACTGTAAGGCCTCTGGGCCTGGGGCTTGCAGGTAGGATGCCTGACATGGATCTGAAAGTATCTGAAGCCCCAGGCTGAAGTGTCTGGGAGCTAGGGTACTTGCCAGTGGTAGCACACACAGACTTGAATGATCGAGCTCTGCTCAGTAGATAGCATTCAGAACTGATTTGACCCAAAATACAAAATAATAAATAAATAAATAAATCAGCATGTTTGCCCAATGTGGGCAATGTGTTTTATAGTTTTGCTCAGTGTTGACTGCTTTTAATCAAATTCATAGTTGATTTCCATTACTGAGCACATGCTGCTTTTGGCAGCAGTTCAGCAATACACAATGTATTTTATTTAATGCAGTTTCATTGTATGAT
>NW_005842207.1:184133-184833 GCF_000455745.1 Alligator sinensis | reverse complement strand
CCGGCCCCAGTCACTGATTGGGGGATGAAAAAGTAATCTTATTTTTGAGTAATATGGTAATACCTAATAATCCTAAAGTGTGATAATGGTGGTGTTTGACTAAATTCTTAGTTAGAAAGATCTAGAAAAGAAAAAAATAACAGGTTACTACTGACCATGCATCTGATATTGACTACCACAGATATATTAACTATATCTGGGCCACATATCCTCTGACTACAGGTTCATTTGCACCACATTAGTTCAATCAGGCAAAAATTGATTATTCTATGTACCATGGCTGCAACCACTAGTATTAGCCACAATATTTAAGGTTACAGAACAGTTTCTTTTTTCATACTTATAATTCTTCAACGCATTCAGCTTTGAACTTTACAGAACAGAACATATTCATGCTTGGTGTCTGCCTAAAGATTTGGGGTGAAGGGGGATGAAATGCATTTTAAATTTGCCATTTCTTAAGATGAGGCAATAGAAAAGAATGTTTTGTCATTGTAAAAAATCTCTCTCATTGCAAGGGAAAGGTTTGGAGTAGCAAGTCGCTAAACTCCAACATGACTCAGCCTTTAACAACTAATTTTCCATCCACATGGGCTGGAAAGACTGGAATATGCTTTGTTTGAGTAGTCTCAAAATATTTGGCTAATAACCTATGTTAATTTCCAAATAAGCAGCTGCACTTGAACAATAGAAAATGTCA
>NW_005842207.1:143451-184123 GCF_000455745.1 Alligator sinensis | reverse complement strand
ATCTTACATACAATTCTAGTAATAATCTCAATTGTAGCCTCTTCAATTGCTGCAGGGTGGTGAATCCTCTGAACCTTGCCCATCAAAACATTTACCCACAGAAATAGCCCTTCAGTGAGCCTGTTTGTGTGTGCTTGAGTGCTAGATTGAAGTGTAAGAGTGCAGTAATTATGAGGCAGCTTGGGCTGTATGTTCGAGCCCAAGCTGCCTCATAATGCCTGGTCTTCTGAAATAATCTAATAAACTTTTAAGAGGTCCAAGTGTAAGTCTTCTAGCAGTAGGAACTGGGAACTCCTGAGAATATTTCACCTCTGCCACTGACTGGCCTTAATACTTTTTTTTGTTTGTTTTTATGGGGTTTTTTTACTCTATTTAATGGTTCTTTAAAAATACTGTGTAGCCAAATCCAAAAACATCTGTGTAAAGCAGCTCTCTACCAACATATCCCTATCTTATAGATGGAGAGAGTGAGATTCGAAGATCTGACATATACTTGGGTCTGTTAACTGTGAGGTGTTTGCCAAACACCCTAGGGTACCCATATGTGTGCTCTAGGATGGAGGGGAGGGTGCTTTAGTTATAATAGCTCTGATAGCCATTCTAATTTAAAGGACTCTCAGATCGCATGTATTCAGCATCCCATGATTCAAAACCGTGGCAGGGGCACTTTAATTAAAACTTATTCTACAAGAGTTAGTTAAAGCGCCTCCGCCACCATTTTGAAGTGTGGGGATACTGAATAGACATGTTGTGGAGATTGCTGGAGTGTGCTAATTAGTAGGGCTGTGAGAAATTTTGCTGGCCACTTCATTTCAACACTGTTTCAACTCATTTCAAGGTCAAAACAGCAAAATCGAAACAAAACAGGGTGTCGAAACAGCCTCAAAACAGAACGAGGCTAGTTGAAATGTTTTGACCATAGTGCTGGGGATGAAAAGTCAGCCCAGCCAGGCATGATCTAGTGTGGGGGATAGGAAATCAGCCCAGCTGGGCTGACTTCCCACCCCAGTGCGATCTAGTGAAACGTCAAAACAGCCTTACTGTTTCAACAACGCAAAACGGAACAGTTGTTTCGAATTGAAATGAAATTCGATAGGAAACGCTGTTCCGTCGAAACCTCAAAACGAAACAGAATGGTGCCATCTTGCACAGTCCTACTAATTAGTATGCTCCAGCAGACTTGATTGCATCTGCAGTGTGCACTAATTAGCACACATCAAAGTAAACATTGGCACATGTATAGGTGCCCCTAGACTACAAATTTTCCCATGCACGCCACTCGCCTTTATATAGCCAACATATTTGCATAGGCAAGACCAGAGGTCACTTTAGGTGCAATGTATGCATAATCAGTGGATACTTCAGGAAACTGTGACTTCACTTTGTCTGGCAGTTACTCTGTGGAGTAACTGACACAGAGCATGGGAATCATCAAGGTTAAGGGCTAAGTCACAAAAAGTAAGTAAGCCCTGTGTACCCCAGGACACAGGTAGCAAGCCAGTTTAAAACCAGTCCCAAGGTATAAGCTATGTCTAGCCTTTTCTGATCTGTTTGGCTTAACCTTATTCTTGCCTTTTCAAAGCTTCCATCAAAGTGTTTCATCATCTCCATTGTATTATCACAAGGAAATGCATTTCCTCCCAGGTACACTTTCCAAAGGAACACCTACCTAATCCCATGCTCTTTTGTGCTGTGCTGTGCTGTGCTGCTACAACCTGCTGTTTGGACAGGGAGCTTTATAACTAAACTGTAGCTTATCATTTTATCTGAGCTATAAAGCAAAATGTATTTGTCTGCTACAGTCTAGGCTTGTTACTGTAGTTGGGTTTTTTTGAGGGCTGATGCCTGGTCAAAATCCTCTACTTGTCAACTAAAAGCTATGTTAAATTCCATTTACAGTGCTACAGATCTGCAGTCGGTGTTCTGTTATACTAGCTGAGCAAATTCTGTTTCAGTTGAAGTCCAGCACAGTACATCAAGCTTAAAACTAATAATTTGGTGTTAACTGAATGTATAAGTCCTTTATTTGGTAACATTCTAGGACAGAGGTTGTCAATCAGGGATATGCGTACCCCTAGGGGTTCTTAGGTCATAGGGGTATGCATGGGCAGGCAGGAACAGAGCATGCCCTGGGGCATGGTGGCAGTGTGTCCCCTCACCATGTTCCCACAATTCACCTCTTACCCAGGGGAGGGGCATGCCAGGCACCACCGGCCCCATGGCACATCATAGTGCCTCCCTGCCCCCCACCTTCGCTAACTCTTCTGACTGGCCATGAGCCACTGACCTCAGCCAATAGCTGACAGTGAGGAGGCACCGCGACCACCCACTTCCTGCAGAGCCACAAGGGTCTCAATGGCAAGGGAGGTAAGTGTGTTTCTGTGCCCGTTCCCAGGAGCAGGGACGGGGTAGGTGAGGGCAGCAGTGCCCTCTGTGAACTGCATAGGTGCTACCCGGCCCAATGGGGGCAGGGGGAGTCGCATACGGTGGCCACCATCACTGCCCCACATTACTCTCCCATGGCCAGTCGCACATGCGGCTCTGTGGGCTGTTGACATATGGTGTACAACTGGCCAGGCATGAGGCCAGTCTGCTGGCACATGCAACCACTCATGAGAAAACAGGGGGCAGTGGGTAGTGGTGGCACCTGCCACTTGCCACACCCCTCCCCTTGCATCCGGCCAGCTGGGCAGTGCTTGTGCAGCCTGCAGAGGAGTACTGCTGCCCTCTTTTCCCGCACCCCCGACTCTGCTCCTCGGAGTGGTCAGAAATACACTCCTCCCCTTCCCCCCCTCCCCCACTTCAGAACCTCTGTGCCTCGCTGCCACTGCTTGCTTCAAGAGTGGCGTGGTGGCCATGTGCATCCCATCTCTGGGTGGGCAGCAGCCCAGAGGCAAGCTGCCCAGAGGCGGGATGCACATGGCATTGTGCCACTCCCAAAGCAGTGAGGTGCAGAGCAGAGCCCCATGCACAGATTAGGGAGGCACATGTCCCTCCTTGGCTCTCCTGCGGTGCATGCAGTGGTGGGAGCCCCCCACCCACCATGCCCCTGGATGCAGTGCTGGGCTCCCATTGTCCCATGGCCTGGCCCAGGCCCCATTTAACCCCTGTCCCTGCCCCACTCCCTCCTGCACTGTGGGGGTCTCTAACTGCCTCCCCCTGCCCTGCCCTTTCCCCCCATATGCACTTACCTGCTTGGGGGGGTGTCTGTCTGTCCCCTGCCCGCCTGGCAGCAGCAGGTACATGGCATCTTGGGGCAGTGGCAGTGGGGTGTAGAGTCCAGCCTGCAGCAGCAGCTGCCTCTGCCCCACGCATAGGTCTGAGGGGGGTATATTTCCCCCTGGGCCTCTGCCAGGGTGCAGCAACATCTGGAGCCACTTTCCCCACCCCCCTGCCCCCCCCCCAAAAAAACAAGAAAAAATCTAAAGGGGTACATGAGCTGAAACTTTGAGGCAGAAGGGGTACACTTGTTGAAAATTCCTGCTCTAGGGCCAACCAGGGCCATGTGAGTGAAGGGCAGGGCTGACCCTGCCTTGTTATTGTGTTTGCTACAGCCTGAGCAATCTCAAAGGCAGTGCAACATGGCAGCAAGTCAGAGGTGTATTTCGGCAGTTCTGTGCATGGGCTGCCAGCAATGATGACTGGGCCATCAATGTGGTGGCTGCTATGCTTGTGCCTTCCTTCCTCCTAAGGTGGTGCTTGGGGTCGCCAGTTGCCCCTATCTTAGTGAGTAGAACTAGTTCAGAAATGATGGGGTTGTCCAAACTGAATTTGGATGAAAATCTAAACATTTTTACTGAAAACTGAAATATTAATGAAACTTGCTATCCGAAGGGCTGTTTAAAAACAGAATGTCAAAACATTTTCTCACTACTTTTTCAACCAGCTTTTACAAGGCAGCCCAATAAAACCAGGTTTAAAAATTCCTGTCTCTTCAGATCTTTTTTGAAGGAATTTTTTTTTATGCCTTCCTCTCTCTGAAAGGGTTCACAGGATGGCTTCTGTCTCAGGGTAGATATGGGAAGAATACCTTGGCTGAGGGGAAGCAGTATTTTATAAGGTCCAGTAGAAGCTACTGGGACAGTGGCTTTCAAACTTTGTAGACTTGATGCACCCCTCTAACTTTTGTGAAGTAATACCCACCCCCATTTCAAAATAACACATTTAGTATGGTGCTTGAAGAAGGGCTGAGAAGGAGCAGCTGGCAGGGAAGAGTCTGCATTACAGTGAACACAAGGAGGAGGAGCACCTGAAAAGGAAGAGCTTGCACTCGTCTCCTCACTGGGGCCTGTGCTTATCGCATTTATCACCTTTTTCCCAGTGGCACCCTTCCAATGCTGTCATGACACCCCAGGGTGCCCTGGTTCCCTGGCTGAGAATCACTGTATTAAGACAATGAAACAGCAAATACAAGGGGCTTTGTATTGCTTGCTTCCTATGCCTTACATGACGGGTTTTGCAGTACAAGAGGCAACAGTTTAACAAAGCTTAGCTCTGACTATGGAGCACTTCCAGATTTGCCTATGTCATTGTCAGCACTGCTCTAGTCACCGCTCCCAACTGCCATGTAGGCAAAGCCCTTTCTGAACCATGGACTGGATGCAGCCCATGGGCCACAGCTTGGTGGCCCCTGTATGAAATGTAACTAGAACTTAAAGGAAATGGAGATTAGGAAACAGTGTCCTTGGTTTCTCCTGCAGGTGACAGCCTGCGCCCTTCAGAGGAAGCATTCCTTGGAAACTTCAATTAAATTTGCCAGGTTTTCTCTACCCTTTACAAAGTATTCTACATGGAGGAAATATTGGCCCCAAACTGATAAATAATGCAATGTTATGAAATGGCAGAGGAATCAGCTTTTCATATTGGAGTATTGACTGACAAAAAATAACCAATAGAACAACTTTAGAGGTTCAAATTGTATCTGAGAAATGTAAGCCTTCAGCATTTCAGAAGGATCAGCACATGATTAGATGAAATATAGGCATCAAGCTCTAATGCAAATGGAAAACAGTATTACGGTTGTTAACAGAAACAAGAGAGCATATGATATAAGGTTGTTTCTCCTTAAATACAGCTCTTCAAAATACCAAAGAGCTAAGTTTTTTTTATACTTAAGTTTCTTATTAAGTTTTGAAACTACATTGGGGTCATCACTTTGGAAAACTGGAGAAAGGAAGTGAAATATGAAATCAAAACCTGTATTGTTTGCTTTGAATAAACAGTAGCTGCAGGTGTTCTTTTTAATACACAAATTGATGTATATTACAAATATACATTTACATAAGTAATGAACTAATATGTAGTTTAGATCAGTGGAGTCAAAATCATCTGGTCCTGTAGGCCAGATGAATGGCATGAGATTATTCCATGAGTCAGATGAATGGCATGGGACACACCGCATGGGCCAAATCAGGCCCATGGACCCCTTCCCTCCACCCCCAGGTATCAAATTGAGCACCTGCTTCAGCTGGCCTGAGTCGAGCACCTCATGCAGTGTAGGTCATGGACCAGCTGGAGTGGGGACCATGTGCAGCACACTCTAGGCCTCAGCCAGAGCAGGTACTGGGATCTGACATGCAGGGAACCCATGCCTCCCCACTCCTGCCCTCCACATACCAGATCCAGCACCCGCTCTAGCTGATCTGAGACTGCAGTGCACACTCCAGGACCTGCACTGCACATGGCACCCAACTTAGACTGGGTGAAGCCAACACAGAGTGCAGCACAGTCCAGACCAACCAGAGTGGGCACTACAGGCACTGGATTCAGAATGAGAGGGAGGGTCTTGGACTGGCCCCATGCAGGTGCTGCATGCAGTGCAAGTCCCAGAGCAGGCTCCAGATGCAGCATATATCCTGGGCCCTGCATGCAGGGCTAGTTTAGTGCCGACCATGTGATAGTGAACTTGAGGCCCAGGGCCAGCACAGGAGGTGGACAATGTGCAAGACACATTCGATCTGTGGGCTGTATGCTTGACACCCCTGCTTTAAATGAAGAGTCCATATAGTCCTGCAACATACTATTATTGCTGCTTGCAGGATTCACTAGGAACCATAAACTATGCATGAGTCTACTGAAAGAATTAAATTGGAAATCCAGTGCATCTGCAAAATGTGACCAATATACTATTCAGTCCTATCACACTTGAGTTCCTATAATTTTATATGAACGAAGGATTTGGGCCCCAATAAAGCAAATAGCATGACAAGCTTGATGTTATGCATAGGCTTAGTAGCACTACTGAATTCTATGCAACCACTCATGTGGTTAAGTTTTGAAGTATGTTCTTCAAGGGTTTGGTACTTTTCTCCTTGGCATTAATATCCTTAATGATAGTGTGTGAATACAAAAAGAATTTTAAAAACTGTGCATGTGGGGGCAGATATAGATATAACATTAAATAGGTGTTTTTTCTTTGTGACTCACTTTTAATTGGAATGATAACTATTTGAAAGCCATTTAACATTTATTTCATGAAAGGTTAACGGGATTCATGGGGGGTTTTTTTATTTTTAAAGGAGCTGAATGCAGTACAAACTTTGCCAGAAATACAAATCGAACCTTTTATTCTTTTATCAAACAATTTCCTGCGAACCTATTAAAGAGTAAAGTGTTACGTTAATTAAACGGAGAACTTTTATAGTAAGATAAGTTTGTGTTCTGTTGCCATTTAATTTGAAATTCAATTTGTTACATAATGTCACTTTTATGCATGAGCACTGCATAAAAAAAAAAAAATGAATTGCTACTTTGAGCAAGTAATGTGCCATGTGAATATTGCTTATCAATTCATGGGCATGAAGAATTAGTTCCCTAAAATTACCTTGGTGGTTTTTGTACTATATCCTTGTTATGGAGGTACCTCCCCCTAGTGGACAAGATTTCAGTTGCATCTTCAGTCTTGTCCAAAAACTGAACATTCAGAAGGAGATGATGACAACATCAATTTTTCCTGTAATCACCTGGGCTTATGCTAGTCTACAGTTACTATGCCTAGGGCATAAATTTAAACCTTGAATCAGCAGCTTTCTCTGTCTTCCCCACTAATGAAAAGATACCAGAGTATTCTAACAAATGGTTTAAACTCTAGATAACCTCTACTATATTTTGAATGGATTGGCTTTTTGGCAGTATTGTTAACCCCTCTTTTAATCATGAGGGTCCTGATGTTAAGTGCTTCTTCCTTTATAACTTCAGCTGCTGCTATTCATTTTGAATGATTTTCAGCTTTCATTTTAAAAAAAAAAAAAAAGGCGGGGAGGGAGGAGAGAAGTCTAGTCCTGCCTAATGTGTGATGAAAAGCTTGAAAAAGGGAACCCTGAATAAATTATATTTATATTATAGCAGTAGAATATAAAAAATGTTTTGGAATATTTTATAATTTCAGGCCCTTACCTTGCATTAAGGCGCACACAGGCTTACCCATCCATGAAAACAACCTACATCAGATCGTGGATAAATTGTATCGCTGACCACTTTTTTTTTAAGCAGAGCTTCCATTGAGTACAATGGGAGTTGATTAGAAGGGGATGGCATTAAATCACCACCACACCAGATCCAGTGAGCTATAAAATCAAAAATTACCTTTCTCTCTTACCATCCTACAATTACCTTTTACAGTGCCCTGGAGAATCCCTATAAGGTATTGGGAGCCCAAGGAAGCATAGGATCAGTGCAACAGGCTTACTCGGACAGTCACAGAACCCTGCTTTAATTTATCCTTTCAAGAACCTACTATGTCCTAGACTAGTGAAGGCCTTGCTGGAGCATTCCCACACCTGTATATCTGTGATTTACAAAAAAAAAAAAAAAAAAAATGCCAATGGCCTCTTCTGGCTGATCCTCTTTAGCTGAATTAGGAATCATGATTAGAACTGGCACAGGGCATGTCTTTCATGAGATGCCCATACTTGCCCACCCCTGCATGCCAGCTCTGGTACATGGCTGATCCTTTTTTAGCTGGATTAGACTTTTCTCTCCCTCTCTGATCCTTCCATCCCTCAGCCCTCCAGCTCCCACTCACCTGCTGCTATATCTGCTATACCATCTCTGAGCTTCGGCTTTCAACTTTCCCTTGGAGGTCTACCTGTCAACAATTGCATTTAGTCAATAAGCAGTTCAGAGCTTATGAAAAAGGTCTAAAATATGGAACACTGTAGGCAGATGGCTTATTTTAGAACTGAATCCTGTCCCTATTCAGTGTAGAAACTCCCATTCATTTTAATGATGAATTATCAAGTTATCCCTATAGAAACTTCCATTAATTTTTAAGTTCGTTCTTTTACCTTTGCCAATATTTTGCAATATTGCAATATTTCTCCCAGAGCTGGGTGAAAGCCAGGGAAAAGTTCAGTTAACAGCAGTTACTCAGGCGAATTGAAATTTCCCCATGCTGTATGGCTCCATTTCCCCCGAGTGCTGCCAGCTTTCCCCTGGCCAGGTGGCTTGAAGGTGTCTTGTGGCTTCCTCTGCACCTACCTCATGTCCTGAATTTGAGGTGGGGATGTGCAGCAAAAGGCTGTGTCACAGAGAAGCTGGAAGCTAAAGCAAGGAGCCGCTGGGGTTTAACATGACAGAAGCATGGAGTTGTGAGGAGCCTTGAAGCATGCTTCCACACGGCTTTATGCTCTCGCCGCACTAAACCCCACTAGCATCACACTTTGGTTTCCCCTGCCAGCACGGAGCCACCAGGGTTTAGCACATGGAAGCACACAGCGAGGGGAAAGCATGCTTTCTCTGTGCTCCTCCCATGCCAAATCCTGCTGGCTCTGCTGCCAGCACAGAGCCACCCTAGTGTGGCAGGAGCTTGGACCCAAGGGAGCAGGCAAGCATGCTTCCCTGAGGCCCCATGCTCCCACCACAGCAGCTCTGTGCTGGCACAGGAGCCTCCTGAGCTTGGCACAGCAGCATGGGGCAGCAGGAAAGTATGCTTCCCTGTGGCTTCATGCTTCTGTTGTGCTACACCCACGGTGACTCTGTGCTGGCAGGGGAAACTGGAGCATGGAGCTGCTGGGGTTTAGCATGGCAGGAGCATGGAGCCAGAGGGAAGCACACTTCCTTGCTCCTCTGTGGTTCTGTGTTCTGTGACACTGAAGCCCAGAGGCTCCGTACTTCGGCTTCCAGCCTCTTTACAGCATAGTCCTCATCCACTTCCCCTATCCCAGGACAGGAACAGAGCTGGTGCAGAAGGAAGCCTCATCTCCATCAAGTCATCTGGCCGGGGAGAGCTGGCCAAGCAGCATGGAAAAATGTCACATCGCCTTAAGGAACCAAGGTTAGTTGAACTTTTTCCCAGCTTTCACCCAGCTCCAGGTAAAATGTGCAGCCCTCTCTGGGAGAGACTGGGCTTGGGTCAGGGGACTGGGATTGGGGGTCAGTAGGGGCTCCCCACAACAGCGCAGCTCCCTGCCCCCGGACCCCAGGATGGAAGCCCCAGCCCCCATGCTTTTCCACCTCCCAGTTCCAATGATCCTGCTGCTTGAACTCTCCAGTCAGCACCGGTGGGACCCTGCCTGTTGCTAGGTGCAACTTAGCAGCTTTAGTGCTCCATCCCTTTAAGGGATGGAGCAGGCAGCCACCAGGTGGCTGATTGTGGTGGCCATTTTCAAACATAGGTCAGAAAGACAGCAGTCTGGTAGAGCAGCCAGGGAGGCAATATTGGGCTGAGCTGCTCCTGTAACACTCGGAGGTAAAGAGTGAGGCTATGAGGAAGGAGGGGGCCTCATTTGTCCTGGGTAAGACATGAAACTGCACCCTGCTGGGGAAGGGGAAGGGAGGGGGGGCTGGTGGGGCTCCTAGTGGTGTGGGACCCCCCAGGAAATGCCAGGCCAGTTGCCTCCCACTGGAGTGTGGGGTGCCTCATAACCCCAGTCTCCACATCCCTGGTAGGTTTGATCTGCATAGAGGGAGCCCAGGCTCATGGGACTTCTGAGGCAGGGTCCAGGTTGGGGGAGGGACGTGGAGCAGCCCCCAGGCTCTTTGAGTCCTATGGTTGCAGAGGCCCTGGGAGGGGGCTAGATATGGCTGCGGTCACCTGAGCTTCACAGGGTGCAATACCCCAGGGTAGAGGGCCAGGCAGAGCTATGGTCACCTGAGCTGGATGGGCTGGTAGACCCTGATGGAGCCCCAGTGAGGGATGGGGTGTGGAGCTCCAGTGAGGGGGCAGCATTGGAGTGTAAGAACCTAGGGCCAGTCACAGCTTCGGCCACCTGAGCCCCAAGGGGTGTATAGCCCCAGTGAGGGGGCCAAGGGCTTGGAGCCCCGTATGTGTGTGTATAAAGACCCAGTGAAAACCACTGGTGGGGACATCTGTGAGGCATCAGACACATAAGGGGTGGTTGGAGCATGTAAACAGTGCCCTGTTACAACTGGGGTATTGGAAGGGCAGCCTCTTGCCTATTTAACATCTTAATTATTTAACAACAAAGCATGGCAGGCAAGCAAGGCGCACAGTTTGCTCGGAGACCGGGGGGTGGGTCGGAGCTAACACTGGGCCTAGAAGTCACCCTTGTCACACTAGGCAGTATCACCCCCTCGGCAGCAGAGCTCAGGAGGGTGGGTGGATCATCCACAGAGCAGGAGTGGAGGAGCTGATGGAGGTGCATCCTACTTGCCTTATGTCTTTGGGAACTGACTGCTGTTACTGCAACATGAGCTGGGTAGCACAACCCAAGGTTAACTTTCACCCAAAGTGGCATAAACTTGAGAAGCTTGGGGAACACTTAGGATCCATTTTCCTTCATTAATGTGCAGATGGAAGCATTTTAAAAGATGGCATGTCACAAGAGAAGTGTAACAAAGCCCTTAGATGTCTGATCAATAGTTTGGCAACACTGAAAAGAAACCAGTTATGTTTCCACTACTGTAGCTAAACCAAACAAGTTAATTTCTTGTTTAGAACATTAGCCTGTTAGTTATACAGTTCTAAGACCAGTCTCATTTGTCTTTTCCATCCCCAGACCTGTTAATACCATTGAGGTCATGGGTCTTTGCAAATAGATAGACGTAGTAATACAGGGCCATATTCTGTGGCTGGTTGTACCAGCATAAATCTAAAGCCACTTCATTGGAATTACTGTGGATATATGCCACTATAGGTGACAGGATATGGCCCACAGATAACTTATTATTTGAGGCAGCTGTCAGTGGTTACAAAACAAGAAGGAATTGGGGTGGGGGGTAATGATAACCCATGCTGCAGGTATCTAGCCAACCAGAGCCAAAGGCCAAGCCAGCCACATAGAAAATGCAAACACACTTCGGATTTAAATTCAAAATAAATCAGGAACCTTACATAAATTTTTACACACGATAGTTTTAATATCTTGTCTTTCAGTTGTGTTGTTTGCAGGCTTAAATCTTTTAATGTTAATTTATATTTTTGAGACCAGCTGTTGAAAGAGTTGGCTTTTTTTTTCCTTACAAGATGGTGTAAAAAAGATCTAAGCTAGTGTGTGCATTATTAGTTAGATTTTTTTTGTCTTTTATTTAAGACAGTTGCAGTGATATGAATTGGTGTTTATGACCAAAAGAAGTTCAAAGGACTCTAAAATAGCATCATTGTCACACTGACTTTGTCTTAACTGGAACTAGAAGCATATGGGCACTGACAAACTCATGAGGCAGGTGCAAATAGAAAACAAGGTATTTGCCAATTTCTCTTAGCTTGCTAAATTAAAACTTGAAAGATGTTTAAAATGTGAACACAACATGCATGTCACCTTATTTTCCCTCACTGTGCTTTGTAATTGAAATTATGCATGCTTTCCTGTATAGAGCTTAAGCAGAACTTAATAGCCCCAGTTCTACCCCTCTGCACAGACATGAAATTCAATATGACCACATAAGTCTAAGCGTGGCAAGATTTTTAGTTAGAAGTTAGGAAGTGCTTTGCACTGACTGTCAAGTACTAGAACCTAGAGAATCTCTGTGAAATCTGTCAATGAAAAGCTTTAAGCATAGGTTAGAAAGGCATCTGCTCAGGATGGTTTGGACTGGAATGTTTTTCCTTAAGCAACAGTTGGGACTAGATCAGGAATGTCAGGTTCTGCTGGTCCAACCCTGTGCGCTAGCTTTGGGGTCAGTCCAGATCAGGCGCACAGACCGGCCCCGTGCACCAGTGCCAGCATGCAGGGGTGGGCAAGTATGGGCACCTCAGGCAGCACATGCCCGGTACCTGTTCTAATCCTACCCTGGCTCTACACCCCTCATCCACCCCAGGGGCCAGATTAATTTGACACTGCTGGACTTGGATGACCTCCCGATGTTCTTTCCAACCCTATTCTTTTAGGATTTTATTAGTGAAGTCTCTAAAGACTTTTCTAAATGTGCAAGGCACAAATAAACACGTTAAACTAAGGACACTATTTAAGGTGTGACCTATAAGAAAACCAATTTCCTACCTTCCCTGCTCATCCCTGTAATCCAATTTTAAAAAATCAAATTGCAACATCCTTTGTAAATGCTTGTGCTCTATTTTGTGTGGGGAAACTATAGATCTTTAAGGACTGAGGCTCCTTGAATGTCTGTACCTAACTAGGGGCAGACTCAGTGTAAGTTGCACAGTCTTGGGGGGGGGAGGGGGTTGTAAGCAAAGTAGTTTAGATCAGTAGCAAATGGAGTACACATTTATCCTTTGGGGTGGGGAGTTGTGGGAGGAACAAATCTTAGACCAAGTTCTGCCATTTTAAACCACCCTGCATGTACCAAACTTCTGTTCTAAGTGATTGGAATTGGAAACCAGTCTATACTTATGGGTACAAGTGTGATGTCTCTACCTGGCCTGAAACACTTGCTTCACTTTCCCACTTGTGTTGGAAAAGCTCTTTGTGCACACATGGACACCCTTTACTTGCAGTTAATTTATAGAGCATACCATAATTCCTATCTCCTTCCCCTGTTTTTTTTAAACTGGAGATCTTCATTATTGCTATCAGTAGTCCCTTTATATTCAGTTTCCTTTAACTCTCTCTGATCTCTTTAATGATCCCACCTTTGCCATGTGCTTCCTTCCTGATTTTGCATCTGTGTGATTTCAGTATAACAGCTCTTGATCAAGCAAAAACAAACTAAAAGGTCACTAGTTTTAAAGTCTCTGAAGTTACTTATGGCTAGGGACATAAATTACACATAAATCAGTATAAATTATTGGAAACCAGTTCAAACACAACAGAAGCTCAGTACATACAACCCGCTTTCAAAATGGCTGAAACCAGTTTAACTTAAACCTGAATGGATCAGACTTAACTGACTTAGGTTAAATCAGTCTACTGAAATTCTGTCCCAGATCCCCTCCAGATTCAAGTTCTCACAGTTCCCAGACATGCCAGGATGGTTTGCATACTGCCCCCCCAGGGTGGGTGGGCAGGCTAGCTTTGGCCCAAACTGCCTGGTCCCAGCTGAGCAGAGAGGGGTGGTCTAGTGCCCCTTGACTTTTGGCCTGGGACACTGTAGGCATGTGGCTGCATTTCCAGAATCAAAAAGGGAATGTTCACTTTCTTATTGGTTCAATCTATGCAGGGCTTCTTGACTGTCTGTATTTAGCCTAAGAGTCTTGAGCTACATCTGTGACAGTCACAGGAGTAACTGCAGTGTAGTGTAGAGATGCCAAATTAGCAGTAAATGGGTAGTGTAACAGGGGCTTCTGCTCCTGTCACTTTAACAGGGAAAGAACAGCCAAGCTAAGCCACATGAGAAAAAAGGGGCCAAGGCCTCAAAGGCTGAAGCTTGGAAAAGAAATAAGAGCCTGAGCAGCAGAACATATGGACTGAGCCAGGAAACAACAAAAATGATTGAGTGACATCTGCAAGCATGGCATGACTAAATGGTGGTATTTATGATCTTCATCTGCTCCAAAAGCATGATTAATAACCGAAGGCACAGGTAGGGCCCATGGGGAGGACATGTAGTACCTGGTAACTGCTGGCAGAACTCAAGATAGGTCTTTGGTAGCAGACTGAGGGTCTGACTAAGTAAGTTGGGTTAGGGTTAGGACAGCATCAATAAGATAATTCCAGGATTTTTATCAAGGTACAGCAGCTGAGACTGTGAAGGGATGCAAGGGAGAGCTGGAATAGAACAGGGTTAGCATGGCCACAAAAGGGTGCTACCGACACTTCGGGACCTGTCTTGGCACCGGTACCAGCAGCAAACTAGCAGCTAGCCAACACTGAGCTTCATGCTCCTGTGGCTGTCCTACAGCTAGCTTGAGTATCTCAAGACTTATGCAACTTTAGTGTAAACAGAACTTAAGGTGCTTTTGAAATGTTGCTCTCAGACGCATGGTGCTTCACCTTCTCTTTCACTCTAGATTCCTAGATATGAAAATAGGTCATGTTCAGCAAAACACCAGGGGCAACTTCACCTTTAGTATCGTCTCTGTTCTGGAGCTGCTTGGGTGTTAGTGCAGGCTAGCCTGCACTCTGCACTGCACATCACGGGGGGTGGAATTTGCCAGGACTCTCGTACGTCCCAGCCATGCCTCAAACCAGGGTTGGCTTTGCCAGTCTTGCTGCACTGAGACAATGCCCAGGGGTTCTAATCTGAGCTACAGGCATATTGCTATGGCATCTTTTGACAACAAATAATCTGATGCCAGATGTCGACAAAATATAAAAGTGCAGCATGAAGACACACAGATATGTTCTACCATAGCCTCCATTAGGTGAACAGTTTCTTTGGCAGTTTCTTGCGTGGTTAGTTAATACAAGCTGTAATGTGAATTCATTTCCCGGCTCTGGAAAATCACTTCCTTCAATCTTTTCTTTGTAAAAGCATCTTTCTTCCTGTTCACTACTCTTAGGCATTATAACCCTGTCTTACAAGATGTGGTTTTTCAATATGCTGCGTGAATTGGATTGTTATGTTGTTTTGTTTTTAAAGGTGCTTTCCATGCTCAGAGTGGTTCTGAATTTTCTGTACCTTTTTATCTACAGTTGTTTTTGTAACATCTTCAGTTGCTCTAGCTACAGATGCTTTGAATCGCCTTCTAACATTTTACTATTCTATTTCTAGCTCTTTCTAAATAAAAGTTAGTATAAACCTATGTGTATGGCTGGAAATGCTATTTATGGTAGGTTCTTGAAAACAATAATCTATAGCTTTATTTCAGAAGGATTTTATTAAACTTGTGATCCTAACCATTTAGTTTCTCTTGAAAATCTCCCTCTCTTTCATAAGACATTTTTTATTTCGAAAAAATAAAAGGAAGAGAGAAAAGTGTGGGGGAGGGGGGAAGAAACTTGATTTGTGTCTCTGCAGTATCCAGGAGGCTTCAGTAATCAGTCCCTCATAGCTCTGAAATTTGGTTTGACCTATAGTTTTTAAGATTATGATCATCAAGTCATCCTTGGCAGATTTCTTTTTGCAAGAATGATTTAAGATGCACTGCATGAAATCTAACTTTTTATCCTGGGTGGGGGAGGTATTACTTTGATCTGGTGTCATGGGATAATGCTATATTCAAAGGGAATCTCTGCCTTGGGATTCCCCAAGAAGCATCCTTTTTCAGGCTCCCTCTTCTGAGAGGACCCCCTGCAGCCAGTCCTAGGATGGTTTCACAAGAGGAAATGCCCTGGCTTTGAGACCTGGCTCTTTGTCCTTGGCTTCCGGGTGATCCCTGATACCCCACCTCAGAGTTCCTTCTTTTTGGTCAGCTTTCAGGAAGTGGGTGGGTGTTTCCTTCCAAGAGTACCAGCATCCCAAATAGAGCCGACTCTGCTTCGAAACGGTCTTCGTTGTGCCACTCCAGTTCTCTCCGTCTGTCCTCCCTGGAACTTTCTCTCTCAGCCCTCTAGCTCTCTGAGTCTCAGTCTTTGGCCTCAGGCAGCCCCACTTGCAAAATAAAGGTTATCAAACTAGGGTATTAACCTGGGGGCATCACTTTACCCAATACAATGAAATGCCAAGTCATGAGGCAGAGAGCAGTCCCTGCAGCCTGCTGTTAGACCTATACCAGCATCTGTCCCTGGGGCAAAAAGGGTATAAAGGTGCCCTGCTATTTACAGCAAAATATGCCAACACTGAGCCCTCAAACCCACTGTCCCCATACATGTTCCCCACCGGAAGCGCAGGCTAGAACTCAGCCCACTTAGCTTCTTCAATCACTGCTGGTAAGTAGCTAGTTTTCTTAACCTTTTACCTGCAAAGCCAACTATTCACTTTCACCAGTCATCCCTTTGGGTATAGCATAGTCAGGTTCAACTTGAGTATGGCAGCCATTAGTCTGGCGTATAGAACGTCATCCAATGGAACAACTTCCAAAGATTTCAGTGGACTTTGGATCTGGTCCATTGTCTAGTTACCTTCCATGAAAGAAAAAATGAATTAATATTTCAACTTCCGTTTACTATGGGTGAAATGCAGGGCCCCCCAAATATGGCAACTACTGCAGTTCCATTGTGCAGAAGCAGTGGAGTAGTAGAGCAGGAGGGCTTCCTGGAGTCTCTGTCAACTCTATAATGAATACTTTTCATCCCAGAAACTTGTGACTAGAAATGTTTGCCCAAACACCATAGCAATAGCCATGGGTGTAAGACCCTAAACAGTCATCTCCTATCACTTAACCATCCCCTCCCCAGAACACAGGCATGCTCTAGTTTTCTGAGGTGGATTTGGTCTCCTCAGATTCCAAAATAGCAGTTCTGTATAACATCCTCAGCTTTATGTATGTGAGCATCTTAGAGGAAGTTTGATCTTGCCCATAGATCTACTATGTGTTTCATATGCAATCCATGACTGTGTAAGCCCATAAAATAAGTATAAAAATTGCACTCTGGAAAGGATATCTGCACTGATAATCAAAGAGGAGGATTTTCCCCAAGGTCTGTTTCTCTGTCTACTGTGCAAGTCCTATTACTATCAATGCAAGCTGTACACAGAGCAAGGTCCTTGGGTAGGCTGAAGCCCAAAGAACTTTTTGCTATCTTTGACACTTTGCTTGTCTTCCAGTCTCTTGTTGTCTTGCCTGTGCTTTTCATTTTGAAAATGGTGCTGCTTTTCATTATACATTGTGCGTTTTATGGTTTGTTATTTTTTACCAGGACATATTTCTGAACCTGTTAATGCTTTTTGGTAATCTTCAAGGAATCTGTGTAGAAGGATGCAAGGTGGCTAAATGAACATTTGGTTTTTGAAAACCTGGCCCCAGCTCTGAGTGCTGCATAACAGGGATAATTATTCTTTGTCAAGTCTCATGATATCTGATACAGTATTCTTAAAGCCCTGGGTCCTGGAGTAATGAGAACAGGAGAGGAATCTTGTCTTTCACTTTTTATATGAGGGAGTTTCTAATCCTTATAGTAGTTGAAAATATACATTGAGTATCAAGCACCAGAGTTGTCTTAAGATTTATAAGGATGGTTTGGTGGGGTTTTTGGTGGGGGGGGTTGGGGTTTTTGGGGGGTTTTTCCTTCTTTTTTTTTTTTTTTTTTTTTTTAAGGATGAGATTTAATGTAGGTTTGTTTGTTTTTTTTTTCTAACTGTTTGGATTTAGTAATGTTGGGTGCATCTACACATGCAATTAGTGCACCTGAATACATTCCAGCACAGTTTGAGCTACAGTTTATTGCTCCCGGGCACAGCATTTACATGTGAGCCCAGAACCACAGCATGTTGAAAAATGGTGGTACAGCCCCGGCTGGCAGGGAACCTGTGGGGTCAGCCTGCCAGCCCAGAGCTTCTCTGCCCTGGCTCAATGCTCTATGTAGAGGATGGCTCGGGCATGAGGGTGCTACAGTGTGGGGCTGGTTGGCAGGCAGTAATATAGTATAGTATTATAGCTGCAGTATAGTACTTGTCAGGCAGTACAAGCTGTGTTTAACTAGCATGAGTGGGGTAAGGGAGTGCTGGGTATCTAAAAATTCTGGTTATCTGAGGCAACCTTTTTGAAAACCCCTGCAGAGCGGAGGGGGGCATGGCGAGCTTCTCCCCTCCCCACCTTGTCACCGGCCGGAAATTCCAGTTAATAAAGTATTCTGGATAGTAGAATGCCAGTTAAGACAGCTTTTACTGTACTATCTTATGGCAGAGTTGATTAGTTTTATATAATGGCCTAATAGCTCTGCAAGTGTAGACAGTGACATCTTACTGCAGAGCTGTTCAATCAAATCTGCAGTAAATAACACATGTAGATGCCCCCATTGGGCACATCCAAACGAGTGTGCACATACAGTTTGCGGTGCTTCAGCTGTTTGAGTCACTGCAAACTGCACATGGAAAATGGTTGCATGTGCGCCATGATGCAAACTTGATATCAGGAAATCCTGGTGTCAAAAAAAAATCCTCTGCTAAAAAGAGCAGCGTAGCACATGCGGCAGTAGCCTAAGCCACCAAAAATGGAGCCCGGCTATCCAGAGCCATGCTCTGGCTGCTGCTCAGATTGCTGGATTGGTGCTGCTGCTGCCCCAGGAGGCCGCTAGGGACCCAGATCAGGCTCCTGGGGCCAGCCTCCCCTACGTCATCTAGAAAAATTTGGTGCACACCAGTGTATGTGCAGGGGTGTGCCCTGGAGCACAAAGCAGTGGCACAAATATGTGCTGCTGCTATTTGTGCCACAGCAAACATACAGCCCTGCATGTGGGGACGTGTCCATTGAGTACGTCTCTGCCAGAGTTGTTCTTTGAGTTTAAGCTCTTCAGAGCATGGACTGTACTTCATATGTATGGAGAGTTCGTACTGCAATTTTTTAAATTTATTTATTAATTTTTTTTAAATAGAGCTGTAGGAGCTATTGTAGTATTTGGAGCTATCTTTATGGCAGACTTGTATTCTTGGCATTCATCTTTCATTCTAAATGCATTAATACCCTTTCTTGGCATAAGTGATTAGCCCAAGATTAGGGTTTTGAGGCTGTTTTAATTGAGAGAAATTCATTATTAGAAGTTGGTATCTCTTCGAGGAAGAAGCAAAATCCTGTTTCTTTGCAACCAAAGGTATCAAAACAAAGACCAACTGCTCACAGATGCAAGACTTTCACCACAGGCATGGCCCAAAAGCTCTCTAGGCTTTTCTTTTCTTTTTTAAGTGCTTATCTGGGCTGCGTCTGAAATTGCTTTCTCTGTCTCTGTGGTGCTTTCTGCCTTTGTGCAAGTATGTGCCTATGCATGCATACACAGCAAAGCGGTTCTCCCCTGAATGGCTTTGATATGCCTCTTTCAGTTGTGACATTGACCTGTCTTCAGTTTTAGAGACACCACTTTCACAAAGGAGTTCAACCATTTCCACTATAACGGGTGGCACTTACACTCCTAAACTTCAGCGCTGATAGTTCTTGTGCAATCTACATAATAATTGAAGTAGAGAGGGGGAATTAGTCATGCTAGTCTGAAATCGGGGAGAAGGCAGGGCAGGGTAGTGCCTTTTTAAAAACGTAATTCATTCAGAAAGGTATAAGCTTTCATAGCATCTGAAGTAGGCTCTTGGAGTACTTGGGCTACAGCCTTGTTACACATTGATTTCAGGTGGCTCCTAGAGTGCTTAACCACTGGATTGTCCACACATTAACACCTGAAACTAGTTTTAAGTACTCTTTAGACAACTTAGTTACACTGCTTCAGGGCAGGTTTCTCTGATCCATGTTCCCCAGCTCATGTTCCATTAATGTGTGGTCACTCCACACAGACAAGCGGCCCAAATTGCAGTCCTCCAGCATCCCAGGATGCAGTGTCCCTTCCCTCACCCTCCTGTTCTGTGTGGACAAACTCTCCACCCCCTGAACTCTACAGCCTAGGGGCTGGTTCTGGTACCAAGCCAACTTCCCCGTCTGCCCCTGGGGGTGTGACCTGCCCACCCCCAGGAGTACAACCCCATGCAAACAGCCTGCAGAGCATATGCCAGCTAGCCAGGTCACGGGGCATGGACAGGTCCAAAGGTAGGGGGCAGAAGCTGGGGCTTTCTTCCCAATGGGAGGGGCATTAGCTCCCCCAAAAGCAACTTCTGTCACAGCTCCCACCTCCCAGCCACCCCGGAAAACATAACCAGCACACCCCTTACCCTGATCCCAAAGCCAAGTTTTTATTAAAACATAAGACCTTTTTAATTTACTTCCTCTTTTATTTGTTTTTAAATTCCTTCTTTTTCACGTCTATGTTGTTTGTTTGTTTGTTTGTTTGTTTGTTTGTTTTAATCCTTCAGTGGCTGACTTCCTTCACTTCACCATGCTTCCCCCACCTCCCATGTCATTACCCACCCCATCCTGTTAACTCCGCTTCCCCGACTCATGCTTTCTCCCCCTCAGCCCATCTTGCACACCCTAGAGCAGGTACAGAACCCTGTCCTGGCTCACCAGCCCTGTACTGGCTAGCAAACTCACAGCTGTAGCTCCTAGTCAGGCCCCTACTTGCCAGCCCTCTAGTGGCAAGGCACAATTGCACGGGTAGGGGGACAATCAAATAAGTTAATAATGTTTTTTAGCCTTAAGGTGCGACTACTCCAAACTCAAGCAAGCATAACACCAATCAACATTTTAAGCAGCTCCGAAGTGCAATATGTAACAAAGCCTTAAGGTTGTGTATACATATTCAAATGATCTGGGAGAATTCTTAGGTGGGGGTGGCATTTCCTGAACAGACGGTGGAATGCTGATCCCCTGAGGAACTGTGTGTGTAACGTGTGGATGCTGTTTGCTCTTTCCATGCTGAAGTGTCTTGCACTGCTGACACTACACAGCCAGGAGGCCTCTACCCACATTTCGGTATGCTCCGCAGTTTCCCTTAGTTTGCCTGGTGACAAATTAGCTGACAGAGACTGTTCAGGGTCATCCTGTATGTCCCTAAAGCAGAATATGGGGATTGTAAAGGGAATATGATCTGCTCCCTGCCTTGCTAGAACAATAGAATCCATCCCAAGCAACACCATCTCTGGAGGGTAGGTGAAGGAGAATGGGAGTACCCTGGGATGCTGGAGAATTGTCCTGTGAGTTCTTTCAGAAGAAAAGGAAACTGTCCTGGGAGCAATTTAAGCCTGATTGTTCCCAGGTTATTTTTCCAGCCACTTTCTGCTCTGGGAAAAAAATCTTGAAGATCTTTCAGAGCCACTCTAATTTAAAGCAACTCTCCCTCTCCACTCCTGAAGTATGTGTATAAACACCCAAAATATCTATATATGGTCTAAGTGGGTTTCAAAGTATTAGGAACATCTGTGGAAGTAACTTCCTTGTTTTGAAGGCAGTTGTTTTTAATGATTATCAAGTAACAAGATAAAGTAGCTTTAACAACAAAAGAACCTTGGACAGCTTTTTTTTCTGCACAAAAAGTCCCCAATGTTTAAATGGCTTGCTAGACGGGTGTGTGTATTTCATTCAACAGACAGGAAAACAAATTTTTCTTGATTGACATTACCCCTTAAATATGGCTTCTAAAATGAACCTTGAGTTTTCTCTGTACTGCATTTCACTGTAGTCCCTGAACAATCTGATTGCTATTTTATGCGACTTAGAAAAATGCCACAGCTATTTTCTCTCTGTGTTGCACAGTAGTTTGAAACATATTTCAATTATTTGTGAATTCCTACCAGAGGAGAAAACTATTAATTGTAGTGTGATATAGACACTTACAGGATGTCAGTATTTTGAATGTTTTAGTTGTTTTAAAAAACGTAGCTGAGTAACCCACCGTTTAATTTGGTTTATGAAAACCATACCTAACCCACTTAACAAATCCACATTCTAACGATAGACCTGAGTTGCAACATGACTTTTGGTATACATTACCATCTTTGATTATTCTACTGCAGTTTGCTCATGTTCCCCCATCTCTGTGGCACATCAGAACAAGAAATGGGGGAAGCTACAGAAAGCTTTTTTTTTTTTTTTTAAGTAGGCTGTAGCCTAAGCACTCTAAGAGCCTTGCTACACACTAATTTTTGTGACTCTTCAGAAGGTTTCTAGCCAACAGGAATGAAACACTTGAAGCAAGGAGCCACAGTGCAACCATCTTTGGGCATTCTCTCCAAGAAATTGTTTTTAGTTTCTAATGAAAGAGGCTCCAGCATGGAAAGAGCAAACAGTGCGCACATGCTACCTCTCAAATCATGACAACCTGCATTGTTGGATGGACTGTGTAAACTAGATCAGAGGTTCCCAACCACTAGGCCATGAATGGTTGGCTGCTGGCAGCCATGTGTAGGGTTAAAGCTGGGCCATGGGACAGCCTAGAGAGGGAGGCAGCCAACTCTGTGTGCCCCATCCTGCTTGCACTGCCATGTCCATGCCCAGCAAGGCACTGCCCATGCAACAGCTATGGGGGCATGCACCAGGCCAAGCAGCAACTAGGAGCGGGGGGATGCAGGTGAAGGAAATGCCCAGGGTGGAGGGCAGGGAGGTGGCTCCGCTGCTTGCTCCTAGGGAAGGCAGCAGAGCCCCTTCTTCCTGGGCAGCCCCAGCTAGGTGCCCCCAGGCCACTACCTGCGGTGCCCCAACCTGATCTGATCCTTGCAACCCCCCCCCACCCCCACATGAAAATTTAAATATGTTTGCCAGTCTGCAGTATGAAGAAGGTTGAGAACCACTGAACTAGATCACAAGTTTCTGTCTTGGTGGCAAATGAAGCAGAAGGAAAAAGGATTAAGACTCTTGCCTCCAAATTTTAGTAATGAACTTGCCAGACCATAGATTTCCATATACTCCCCAAACTGTCTGAAGAGTTATAGTGGTAAAGGTTCCATAATATGTATAAAGAGGGCCCTGTATCTTTAAGGGTGAAGGCCAAGCCTCTTCCAGGGAGCACATAAAAGGCCTGACCACAGAAGCCAGGCAAAGGGAAGAAGCAGCATGCAAATAGGAGCTTTGCTAGTGGAAATAGCTCAGCTGCAGAGCCATTAGCAGGTGAGCCAGGTCTGAGAGAGAGAGGCTGCTGTGCAGGTGAGCCAGGCCCGGGAGACTGCATGTGGAGACCAAATATCCATCACCCCCCTTTCCAACTGAGCTGAGGACCTATAACCATAGGAAAAAACAAGATGTGGCAGGTGAGATCACAGGCTATCAGATGGTTGGGAGGGCAAGCCAAGTTCTTCTCTGCCAGAGGGCAATAGTATGCCCAAGAGCTACAGTGTGAGGGTGGTCACAGGAGTTCAAACTAAGTTCAGATATTACTAATGCAGAATGACGAATTCACCTGAAGAAAGTGGTGGGTTTCACAGGTATTAATTTGGTGCAACACTTGGAGCTCAGCAATGCAGCCTGGTTGCCAGGTTATTCCTTTATAAAACTGGCCTCAATGCATGCTCACTATCCCGTTCTTGCAACTGCTACATTACTGCTGCTCCCTTATTCCTTTCAAAATCTGGGATCCAGATTTTGGATGGATCTGCACCTTGTGTAGTTGCTTTCATCAGCACAAAATACTGTAAATTCTTTCCATTCCCATTTTTTTTTTAGTTGCATTTTGCACTGGTGTCACAACACAAAATGAAGATCAAAAGCAAACCATCCGTGTGTGTGTGTGGAAGCTACGCACTGGAGTATTTTTTTTGTGGCTAGCCACCAAAAAAAGAAGAGAGAGACTTCTGCTAGTGTACCTGATACGTTGTTATTAGGGCTATCTTTAGAAATCTGCAATAACATACTGAAACTCTGACATCTACTTGCTAGGAAATTCTTAATGGGACATTTATCCAGTATCTCTGTTACCTTTTGGTGCCATAACAGTGATATGTACTGACATTTAGTATAGTAAAAAGAAAGGTCATTTAGCATTCACAAAGTGCCATGATATTTATGATAAGCTCTTTCCACTACTCTTCCATCCTCTTATTAGGTGGTGACACCAAACCAAAAACATTTTGAGATGGACAAAAGTAATCTCCCAATTTATATTTTGTTTAATTTGAACAGCAAGTGTTCAAAATGAAGCCATGTAAATCCTGGAAGATAAATCTTTTATAAATACCTTATATAAAAGTACAGGATGCACACTATTATTGAATTTCCATTTTCCCAATGAAAAAGTTCAAGTAGGTCTTTAATATAGTGCAGATTAATATCATATGGAAGAACTAGGCTCAGGGAAGAACATACCAAGGTGATTGACTGACTTATTTTTGTAAAAATTATTGAAAAAATATCAATTCCATATCAACGTGGTATTAAAAATCATCCAAATCTCTTATTTACTTCAGGGGGCCAAGAATTTACCCACACTATCTTATCCCTGACACCATTGTAAATATTTCCACTTTGCTGAAGGGCTCAACTGTCAGCTTCCACATCTTTGGCAATAAGTGTCACACTTGAATGACATGCTGGAATGGGGGGGACACTTCCTTTTGTTAGTTTTAAACTCACGACCTACTAGTTTCATTTTGTGACCCCTAGTTCTTGTATTGTGAGAGAGAGTAAATAATAAATCCCTATTTACTTAATATTTTGTAAACCCCTTACCATGCCTCTCCCCTCCACGTATCTTTCTTTTTTCTATACTAAATAGCCCTGTCACAACCCAAAGTTGTGAGTTTTTGTTTGTGTGTGCTTCGGCACTGCTAAATTATGTTCCCGTTAAATTGCAGCTTCTTTGCACAGTGGAGTCCTCTGCTGCAGAGGAGAGCGCCAGTGCAACGGAGAATTTTCCCGCCAAATTTGTAGCTTTCTTTGCATGGTGCATTTCTTTTGCATCTCAGAAATGCACGGTGCAAAGGAGTTCCCGCCATTTGTATGTTAATTCAAGCCCCATTATTGGCTTGTGTTAAATTATGCAAACGGGGGGGCTAGCAATTGGCTTGCTAGCCATATAAAGAGCTTGGGTGGTTTCCGCCCAAGTTGGAGAGAGAGAGCAATTGGAGTCTGAGAGGGAGAGCGTGAAGATCTCTAAGCGCTGAGGATCCTTACGAACCCAACGCATTTCTTAAGAAGGCAACAGAGGTCTAAATAGCCTCTGGCCTCTCCCCGTCACCGAGCACAATCCTAGACGTATCCCTATCCTATATACTCAAGATCCGAAACCACGGAGCTTCGACAACTCCGTGGGAAAGAAATTGCCGAACCCATGGAGCCTTAACAACTCCGGGGCCCAAGAACCGAGTTTGTCGTAGTCCTCCAACGAGGATTTAAGCAGAGCTGAACCTGGAAACTGTCCAGCCTACACCGCGACCATCTTGGGTGTAAGTAAATAATCTTTGAATCGACCACTACACATCTGTGACTAATTCTAGCCTGTGCATGCCTTGCCGCTGCACGGTTTCCTCTGACCCCGCGTGCCCGGGCTGCTGGCCACAGCCCGCGTGCACAAAGGCGGGTCCGCATATCGCTCCCGGCTCGCACATGGTGACATGGACGGGATCGGGAGGCGACCCGCACAAGCCCTAGCCTCTTTAGTGTCTCATTATATGGAAGGCCCTCCATTCTGCTAATCAACCTTGTTGTCCTTCTCTGGACCTTGTGCAGTTCTTCTATATCCTTTTTGCAGTTCGGGCACAGTGTATACACACCATGGATTTATAAAAGGACATAACGATACTTTGCATTTTGTTTACAGTCCTTACAGTAGAGATGCCTTGACACCAATTCATTCTTATGTAGGTGCTACACTTAGCAGAGCCCTACGCTAGGCAGCTCACACTGCAATTCTGAGACTGTAGGGGTTAGCCGCCAGTCTGAACAGTAAGAGGAATGAGAGATGCCATGGGAGAGTGGCTTCTTCTCAGTTGCCAGAAGCAAATGCCTTCCCTCCACTGCCCAGCTTGGCTAAGTATTAGGGGTGTGCAAAGTGGGCCCTATTCAATTTGGATTCAGATTCAGCTGGAATCAGGGACAGTGATTCGATTTGTTGATTTGGATCACTGTCCCTGATTCAATTCGGACGAATCTGAAAATTCGATGGTGATTCAGAGAATCAGCGATTTGGACATAAACACAGCTTTAAATGCTTTTTTTCTAGCTACCTCAAGGTACTAATATGGCTCATGAATGATGCAATGCTGGGGCACATGGAGCGGTGTGGGGGGGGCCTCCACGTGCTTGGCTGCAAACCTGGAAGTAGACCAGAAGCACTTCCAGTCCACTTGCAGATCTGCTGGGGACCTCACTGGGGAGCCTCCCTGTGCCCCCCTGGCGCAGCAGTCAGCTGCAGGGGGACCCTGGGTGCCCTCACCCTGACCCAGGAGGCACCAGTCACTGAGCCAGGGCAGCACGTGGTAGCCCCCCAGAGTGCTCTCTGGCGGACCCAGAAGTGGATGAGAAGTGCTTCTGGTCTACTTCCAGGTCTGCTCCTGGGCACACTGGAGAGCCCCCTGCGCTTCTGTGGGACACTCCATCCACCCCAGCACTGCAGCATTCACAAGCCACCTGGTACCTCGATGTATGTAGAAAAAACATTTCAGGCTGTGTCTATGTCCAAATCGCCAAATCTCTCCGAATCAACTTGGAGGGTTCCAATTCAATTCGGAAAAATTAAAGGGTCTCCTGATTCGAATCAGATTTGGCCACCGAATTGGGCCGAATCTCTACCAAATCAAATCGGGTACTGAAGTTTCACACAGCCCTACTAAGTATCACTCCCCTGTTCATGCTCATGCTGCTTTACCCAGTGGATACAGGCTAGAACAGACAACTCCTCACTGTCATAGCTCTTGGGAAGCATGCTTTAGTTGGAAGCATTGACCACTCCAGCAATACCTCCTCTTGCCTGCAGTATACCTTCCAACTACAACCCCTTTTTTCACAGCCCTGGACTCAACCCTGGGGGAAAAGGCAGGAAGCAGCAGCCAGAAGAGGGAGATGAGAATCTGGAGCCTCCTGCTGCAATAGCAGCCAGGTGATGGCCAAGTGGCCTCACATTAACCCCATGTGGGCCACATACAGGCCACAGACCACCATTTGGACAGCCCTGGTCTCAGTAATCCCATCCTAAGGACTAGTAGAATGCTTGCTTCTGTGAGATGACAGCGCTGGTTCTGCATGTAGTAGAAGTTCCTGGCACTTGGAATATTTGGCATGGGCAAGAATGATTGGAAGGGTTACTCCTGTCCCCTGGCCTTTTTCCTCTATGCTTAATGGTAGGTGCAAGTTATGTTAGGGCCTTGCTGCATGGTAATTTTGGGCAGCTCCTGGAGCTTTTAACCCCTGGGCTGTCCACACATGAAACTAGTTTTAAGCACTAATTATGTAACTCAAAGTTATACCACTCCAAGGCAGGATTATCTCTGATGCATGCTACCCAGCTCATGTTACACTAGGGTGCAGTGTGTACCTAAGAGAAGCTGCTGTAGTGGCAGGGACCATGAAGACAGGTTAACCCCACCTTGCCCGCTCCTCTGGGACAGAAAGAGTGGCTGCTGAAGTAAGCAGGGTGGGGGACAGCAGGAGAGCCCCAGAGGCTGGTGGGGGGGGCACGATTGGGGGAGCCCTGAGGGGCAGGAGGAAAGCCTGGAATGGGCAGGGAGAAGGAAGAGATTCTTACCTTTTTAGTCCTCCAGATCCATGCTGGCCAGAACATAAGACTGCTCCAAACTCAAGCTAGCACTAACACCCATCAACATTTGTGCAGCTTACCCTTGTAAGATGTAACAAGGCCCTTGCATAGCATAGAAATGCCTGCCAATGCATTTTCATTTTACTTAAACTGCAGTATGGGGTCTGCCTTCTGAAACGCCTTTTTTCCTAAAGCAAACATGGAGAAGACTGCCAAGTTTCACATGCTTGGCGTCGTCCTTTTCTTCCAAGAGCTTTGGGGAAGAATTCCATAAATGGCTGTCACTGGACAAACATGCAGCACTTCCTTATACTTTGATAGATACTCTGTTCAAAAGATAGAATAATGACAAAGCAGAAAATCAAAGGAACACAATCCAACCTTATATGTTGTAATTCAGTATAAGCAGCTATACACTGTCTTCACAGAAAAGTCCCATCAT
Organism: Alligator sinensis; assembly: GCF_000455745.1. NCBI lineage: Eukaryota > Metazoa > Chordata > Crocodylia > Alligatoridae > Alligator > Alligator sinensis. The sequence goes on along the minus strand of NW_005842207.1, from coordinate 156,283 downwards.
TTATATTGGGTAACATTAATGCTAGGTGAACCGTGACGCTCAAGGGAACTTCATGCAGTTTTAAAGGAGACAAACATTTGTTTTTCAGAAACAGATTCATTATCATTTGAAGCGCTGGTTTAATCTGACCAGAAACCCTAAGGGAGCTTGGTATCTGCAAATCAATTTCATATGCAAGTGACAGGAAATAAAAGGACCAAAAAAAAAAACCCTGAAACACTCTGCTGTAGCAAAAGAAAAAATTCACAAGGTTGATAGTCCTTCAAGAAAGCAATGGTTTTTTTTGTTTGGTTTCTTGTTGCTTTATTTTTACCCTTCAGAACAATTACATTAAGAGAATATAAGCTAGAGCTGGTTAGGCAGACCAGGGTCTTTGGGTTGTCTGCCTGTGTTCTTAGACCAACACAGTTACAACCTACACTCCTAGAGCTGGTTACAAATTTATGGAAAATGTCTGGAAAAACAAAACCGTTTTGGTTTTGGCCAAGAACTTAAGTATTTGAACCTTTTAGACAAATAAGTCCAAAGCATCTTCAACTTACTGCAGTGCTAAGAACTATGGACCATTGCCTCAGAAGTCTTAGAATGGGGGACTACAGCACTTGTGTGGACCTAGTAACTTAAGTGACTGCTCACACCTATGGTAAGCATGGAAAGGGGAGAACTGTATCTGTGAGAACTAACTGGGACTGGTGGCATTAGTAGGTTCCTGTTTCAAAATGCAGGTTGCTTAAAACTGACACCAGATGAAGCAGACCTTGGTCAAATTCTTTAGTTCCTAACAATTACCAAATAGCAAGGCTTAGGACCAGAAACTAAATTCTGTCCATGCTATAACTTGATAATCATAAGTTTTGGGTCACATATTGTTCATGGTGCATCATAATATTTTAGAGACATTGTTATACTTCTTAAGATTGTTTTGATGGTCTTACACCAAGACAAGTTAAAGGAGCTTTTTCTTTACTAATAAAATAAGGACTAGAGAGCAAACCTTTGACCAAATATGCTGTCCCTGCTTGCATAATTGTCAGGTTGTGTCAAAGACAGTTTGAGGCAAAGGCAGCCTCACTTCCATATTGGGAGAGGGGGCTGAAATGCAGTAACTAGGACCACAGAATTTGAATATGATGAGGACTTCTGTGGACACTTTTTCTTCAGTAAGGACTGCAAGATATGGTACAACAAAGCCCTTATATTAAGAATGCTGTCCTGATGCTTCAAGCAAGTCTAAGATAAATGAGAACTTTTTATAGGGTCAACAGTGCTCATGTTCAGACTGGTAGGAAAATGGTGTGGTGGTTTTTTCTTCCACACACAAAAAAAAGAAAAACTTCTGCTTGTCCAAAAATTGGTGTGCATGTGTGTACGCACATATTTTTGCCTGACCAAAACCAGAGAATATTCAATTGTTGGATCTGGATTTTCTTGTGGAAAAATTTAAAAACTTTGAAGAAAAACAGGTACTATATAACAAATCTTCATTTTGTTGAAAACCCATTAAAATTTTTCCTTTTAACCAGCCCTGCTATCAACAGGAAGAAAACTTACTTTCCTCAGGTCACTAGATAGGGACTCCCTCGTCTTCAAATGAGAGTAATACAATAACTCCATGAAGCAGACCTAATTCCTAGTGTTTCTTTGGCCCCACCTGCCAGTTCCAGAGGAGGGGATACTGAAGCTTTCAGTTTACTCTCTTTTTACATATGTATATCATGCACATAATAATTTTGCTTAATGGATGTGATTATTGGGTATAACAAAACACGTATAACATAAATTGTGTTTTAAGGAAAGAATAGTTAGTAAGGGTGACAACTTCTCTTGGTAGTGAGAAGGGAGGCAGGGATTATTTAGTATATCCCTGCAAATATAAGTTTACATCATTCTAAACACCTTTTTTGTTTATACAAGAACATCAGGCTAGATGATCTGTTCAGGTCCCTCCTGACCCTAGCTACTATAAAATTATCAGTAGATTCTGTGCATTTAAAAAAATTCATAGTGAAGAAGAGACTCTCACTGCTCTAACTTTTGTAGGCAGAGGGGGGTAGAAATACTACTTTTAATCATCTGTCCCTTTAAACCAATATTTGGATTCCTTCTGTATCACTTATTTTGTTTCTTAGCAATTTGTAAATGCTGTGCATTCAATTTCTCTTTTGGAGAAAGAGATCCCCACGAATCCTTACATCTTGTATATTTTCTGGACCAATACAGCAACACCATCACTTTTAACTCACCTAGCATTTCCTGAAGCTATCTAATCTTTTACTCCATTGCACATCAAAAGTATAATTTTTCAGCCTGTCATAAATGGAGAAACAAATTCACTTAGGGGCACAGAACTACCAATCTGTTTGCTCATTAACTTCCCACTTACATTCTGTCTAACCTCCTCATTGGAAGATAGCAAGAATGGAGTTCAGCAAAGGTTTTCATAAAGTAAGACCCTTAGTACTTGTAATCGCATGCAACCTTGCCATAAAGTTTTGTCCATGCTAGGTCTTGGTGTACTTATCTGTTTGTGACCATAGTGTCTTGAGACACCAGCACAGTATGTCTAGCACAATGTGATCCTAAGAAGACAATCCTTAACCTCAAAGAGCTGTAGGGGGGGGCAGGGAATGGAGACACACAGCACTCCAATGACTTGTTTAAGTTCACATATAAAGTTGGCAGCATAGCTAGTAACAGAAATGTAGTCTTGGGGATAGTTATGATTTAGTGATTGGTAACGGGATCAGTGTGACTGCCCCGGGCCTGCAGTCATCGAGTATGAAGTGACTGCACTATTTCAAGCTATTCAAAGTTTTCCCATCACTTTGGTATGGATGTAATAGTAAGAATAACCATCCGATTAACTATAGGCAGGGCACATCTACATGAGATGTTTCCTGCGGAGCTGACTAATTAGCTCTTCCGTAAAGCATCAGTGTCTACACATGCAGTGCCATTAGGTTGGAATAAACTAATTAGCTCTGCTGTAGTACTTGTGCAGTGCTATCCTATACTACTGTGAAGTATTTACTCCACTGCACACATGTATATACACTAATCAGGGCTGGATGGGAGTGCTACAGTGTGGGGGCTGCTTGCCAGCTAGCCCCACACTATAGCACTCATGCCCCAGCCAGCTGCTCCACAGCATGTTGAGAAAGATTGGAGGACTGCTGGGCTGGCAGACTGACCCCCGGGGCCCCTTGCCAGTTAGGGCTGCTGTGCCCTGGCTTAGCATGCTACAGTCCCAGGCACAAACTGCGCTGGAGCTTATTGTGTTGAATTAATGTCACATGTAGATGTGCCCTCACTGGATAACACTTAACTAAATTATCAACATAGTTTAGAAATGTGTGCCACATGAGACCTCTGAGAACTGTGTGTGTAACAGAAAGAATGAGAATGGGAATTGGTAGGCCTTTGGTTTCTCAGTTTAGCAGCTAGACCAAAAATAAACTTTTTGGGTTCAGATCAACTCAACTTTAAATATTAAAGGGTGTTTATATGCATGCTGGGAGGGGTGTGCTTTAATTAGTGTGGCTGCTAGCTTCTATAATAAAAGTGCCCGGAGCTTCTTGTGTATCAGCGTCCCCATACTTCAAAATGGTGGCAAGGGTGCTTTATCTAAAGCTCAGTGAACAAGCTTTAGATAATGCGCCTGCCACCATTTTCAAGTGTGGGGATGCTGATATGCGAGATGCAGGAAACTGCTGGAGCATGGTAGTTGCCATGCTCTAGCAGACTTGATTAATCAAGTCTGCTCCGATGCGCTGTAATTACAGCGCATCAGGGCAGACTCCATGGTCATGTATAGGCATCCCGAGTTTTTTTTCCTGAAGACTGTTCTCAACCAAAAGCCATATTTCTTGGTCTCAGGTGCTTGCAATAGAGGCAGAATAAATTAAAGTGGAGGAGATCATCTAGATGGTCAGAGGTAATAGAATTCAATCAGGAGGAAAGTTGAGGAAAGAGACCAATTATATCTGTATAATCCAGTCATCCAGGCATTCTTCGAAGACTGGAGACGGGTTCAAATCGCCTCAAGCAGAGAGGAGTTGAACACATCTTGGTGAATGTCTTCCACAGCTTGGGACCTAGCCACTGGCTTAGTGAGTAAAAGTTGTTCTGACTGGTTTTATGAATCCATCCCTTCATTCATTTTTATTTTTTTTACAAACTCCCCAAACTGAAATGTCAAAACAATTTTTGGTGTTGTTTGTTTCTTTTTTGTTTTTTGAGATTTCTGAGATATTTTCAGAATTTTGTTGCTATCATTCTGGCCAAAACTAGTTGACAAATTCAACCTGGAAATAATTTGGGGTTTCCCAAAACCATACAAAGAGCTTCACTTGGCACTTACACCTTAGTAATAGGTTGACCATAGCTTCTGCTGCTAAATGGCATTCTCTGTATGTTAAACTAGTTGTTCCACTAGAGGCATGCTACAGCCTAGAAAGCAAGTAACAGTCAAGAGAATAGTTTGCCATGTGTTCTTTTGGTATATTGGGATTTTTCATTTCAACTAGTATGTGTCAGACTGAGATGTACACAAATCCCTAGAGGCTATATGAGAATGGAATGGGGAAGCAGGAAAAGGGGAAAGATAAATAGGAAAAAAGAAAGCAAAAGAAAATATGAAAAACAACTCTACATTATTTTTAGGTGATTAGATAAGGGATTGTTAGGGAGATGCATTATAACAAACTTAAAAAAAAAAGTATTTGAACTGCCAAAAAAGATTGTAATTGATGTAACTAGTAATATTTTGAGCAATTTTGCCTTGGAAAGAGGTTGTTAACCATATAAGGCAGAAAACAGAGCAGGGTGACACATTAGTCTAAAATACCACACTGCCGTGCTTTCTAAGGCCTTGCAAGAGGTGCCACCTATATGAACACAGGCAAGTAGAAAGGAGAATATGGAGACAGACCACATGTTAAATCCTAAAGAGGTAGGGATGCATGCCCAGCCTCCTAATAGTCTGGGGCTGGCAACCCTCAGCAGTTGCAACAAGGCAATTGCTTGTGGCATGTCAAAAAGGTTGTGGTATGCATGACCTTGGAAGTTCAGCCAGAACCTCCACTGTCCTAATGCTGTGACACCATTAATATCTCAAGTCCCTGAGAGAGCAGCTGTAGTAAAAGTAGGACTGTGGTGATCCAAGGACTAGGTGAAACCAAGAGGAAGGTTGTGCTGGTGGAACTAAAAAGGTAGTGGACTTGAATTTCATATGATCTGCCTATATCTATTGCATATAATGGAGCATCAAAATGAGATTCTTAGTGAAAATGCATCTCTCACAGGACCTTTTTCCACATATGCAGCTGGTCTTATTCAGAAAAGCAAAATTTGCTGATTTCCTACCAGATACACTATTATGTGGCTGCACTGAACAAACATGTTGTAAGTGATTCCAAGGTGTAATTCAGAACTGTGGGACCCGTCTGGGAATTGGAGGAAATAATGTGGAATCAGCAGCTACAGAAAGGTTAACGGGAAAAGCACAACTAAAAATAAGGATCAGAGCAGGAGACCTCAGCTGCTGAACAACGTTTCAGTTTACAAAATGATTAAAAAATGTCAGTGACTGATAGTGTGGAACAGAAGGTGAGCAGAGCTTTGCAAATTCATTTTCGGTAGCTTTTCTGCTTCATGAGCAGCAAGGATGTTCATTTGATTAAAGATCAGAAGATTACTCAGTTAGTAAGGGAAGGATTAGAACATCTGTTGAATGCTTGTGAGGTGGTTACCAGGAAGATGAAAGCTATTATAGATGACAAGGATCGGGGAACAAGAAGGCCGGAAAAAGTTAGCATGGAAATTGGAGTAGCTACAGCAGATATTGCCCCTATTCTGAAGTAGTTAAGATAACACTATCGTGTCACACAAAACCAGAGGCAGCCAAAATATGTGTGTTTTCCTTTAGCTTTCTATTAACTTGATGCCAAACTCTCTTACGGTGATAGAGGGAAGCATGGAACATCACAGTTTCAGGATGACTAATTCTACATTGCTTTAGGAACCAGAGAAATTGTGCCTTAATATAGGCTGGAAGGTGTCTTTATCATGGGTGCAAATAAAGGTATATTTGCTCCATCTCTGCCTACCTTGCTCCTATTTCTTGCCATAACAGGAGCTGTAAATTATTGCAGCTCTCAAAAGTCTGCAGTTTAATTTTCCTCTTGCATACAATCAGATATTTTGGTCTGGTGATTGACCCAAGAAGGAAGGCAAAGCCAAGGTTTCACTCCTTCTCTGCTTGCTTGTTTTATGACAGGGAAGTGGGGGGGGGGTGTGGAATTTGGGAACCTGGATACTTGATTCTGGTCCCATTTAGCTAAGAGAGGTCAGCAGTTTGAGCCTTACACTGCTTCTTCCCCTACTTGACTGAATAAAACAAGAGCATAGTGTATCCATAATTTACAAAGTGATTATAAAGAATTGCTGGGGTAGCTATGACACTGAATGCGCCCTCTCCAGTACCAGATTTTCCAGCGTAAAACTTTACTGTTCATATAACAGGTAGTTCTTTAAAGAAATCTATGTTCTGATATAACCTAAAACTCTACTATTTCAAAGCCATGCAAGGCCTCATTACATTTTCACACTGTTGCTCTAGCCATGTTTCAGTTGCATCAATAAGGAAGAAGCCAATGAGGACCTGTAGAAAGGTTCACAAGCTATTTAAAGGGATTCTACCCAATTCTTACCCACAGCACCTACAACTGGCTAGGATGCAGTTGTATGAAGAATATACAACAGTGTCATTGCAGAATGAAGCATTGACTAAATGGTAAGAGACCCCAGGACACCTGTTTGTGCACATTATGATGATCTTTTAGGACAGTAGGGGTCAACTTTTTGGCAAGCATGCCACAAATTAGCCCCACACTGTTCCCAAGTGCCACTCTGATTTCCTTCCCCTGCCCAATCTGCCTGTCTACAATCTGTTCCCTGCCTGCTCTGCTTTCTGCTCCCTGCCCTGTCTGCCACTGTTCTGCCTATCAACTTCTCCAATCTGTTGCCTGTGCTATTTGTGCTACAAGTTGGCAACCCATTTTGGCATATGATAACATGACTGGGTTTTTCCTCCTTTTGTAATTTTCTCAAATAAGAATTCATTTTCATGAGATAACTGAGGGGCTTACTTGTCACCTTGTATCTATCTCTTTGTAGATTAAGTATCTGACATCTACTATAGATATGTGGGAGTTTATTGGAGGGAGGGGGGCCAATTATAAAGCAATGTGATATAAGAAAACATGCAATGAATTGTTCTCCCTCCTTCTGGGTGCATCTGTATGTGCATTTGCTGTGGCACCAGTTTACTCACGAGTAAATATTCACAAGTAAACAGTCCCAGGCAGGCATCTACACATTCAGGGAAGCTGGAGCAGATATGCTGACTTTCTGGGGCCCTGCATTGGCTCTGGCCACCACTAGGGAGGAGCTCCAGGCTCTGGCCACAGCTGCCAGCCCTCTTCAAAAGCCAGCCCTGCTTTCTGCTCTCTAGCCAACTACTTCCCAGGCCAGGAGCAGAATGCACAGCACATGGACAGCATGCAACAGTGCTCTCCTCACTGCTTTTGCCTCCCCGTGCCATGGCTGCTCCTGCCCCTAGAAATTGCTACCACCCCACACTCCTGCTGGCTGCTGTGCTGGCCCACCATGCTGACCACCACCTGGCCAACAGCCATCTCACCCATCCTAGCTCCCCCATGTGCAGTGACTACCTGCCACACACCGTCCCAGGGCTGCTGCTGAGCACCTGCTACCTCAACCGCATCTGCATGGCTGGACCCCACCAGGGATGCCAATGACAAGATCTAGGATGCCACCACTGGGGCTGCCGTCACCCTCCTGGGCCTGCAGCTCTGCCTCCTCTGGGCCTGCTGGGCCAGCCAGGACTGGTAGCAATATGTTGTCCAGCAACGTGGGATGACAAGAAGTGGCTGGAGGCCTTCCAGATGAACCGGGCCACCTTCCACGATCTACTGGAGCAGCTCTGGCCACAACTAGAGGGGCAGGACACTGCCATGTGGCTGCCCCTCCCCTCAGACACCCAGATGGGGCCTGCCCTGCTCAAGCTGGCCATGCCTGCCAGCCTGTGGTGCATTAGCCACCTGTTTGGCATGGACAAGGCCACCACCAGGGAGGTTGTCCTGGGGGTGTGTGGCATCCTCCAGAACTTGCTGAGAGATGCTGTGCTCCACGTGCACAACCTCCTGGTGGTGGTGGCAGGGTTCCATGCCCTGGGATTCCCCCAGGAAATTGGAGCCCTGAATGGGGACCCACATCACCTGCTCACCCCATGGAGACTGCCTGTAATACAGCCAGAGAGGCTTTCACTCCATGGCACTCAAGGCCATCATGGACCACTGAGATGCCTTCATGCACATGAGTACCAGCTGGGCAAGCAGCACCCACAGTGCCCTCATCTTCATAGTTTCATAGTTGGTAGGGTCAGAAGGGACCTGAGCAGATCAAGTCCGACCCCCTGCCATGGCAGCAAAGAGTAATGGGGTCAAACAACCCCAGCAAGGTGTTGATCTAGCCTCCTCTTAAAGACTCCCAGGGTAGGAGCCTACACCACTTCTCTTGGAAGTTGGTTCCAGATCCTAGCCACCCTGACAGTGAAGTAGCGCCTCCTGCTATCTAGCCTGAATCTACCCTCTGCCAGCTTGTGACCGTTATTTCTTGTCACTCCTGGTAGTACTCCTAATGCCCGCTGGTCCTAGTTTGTAAATGGTGGCTAGTTTGTAAATGGCCACTAGATCTCCCCTCAGCCTTCTCTTGTGGAGGTTGAACAGGTTCAGGTCCCTTAGCCTCTCTTCGTAGGGCCTGCCCTGCTGTCCCCTGATCATGCGAGTGGCCCTCCTCTGGACCGTCTCCATGCTGTCCACATCCCTCCTGAAGTGCGGCGCCCAGAACTGGCCGCAGTACTCCACCTGCGGCCTGACCAGTGTCGCATAGAGGGGGAGGATCACCTCCTTGGACCTGCCTGAGATGCATCTGTGGATGCGTGACAAGGTACAGTTAGCCTTCCTGACCATGTCCCCACAGTGTCAGCCCATGTTCATTTTGGCATCAATAATGACTCCAAGATCCTTTTCTGCCTCTGCACTGATGAGAAGGGAGTTCCCCAGCCTGTAGGTATGCTGCTGGTTCTCTCCCCCCAGGTGCAATACCTTGTACTTGTCAGTGTTGAAACCTATCCTGTTCTTATCTGCCCACCCCTGTAACCTGTCTAGGTCTGATTTGTAGCCTATTCCTCCCTTCTAGCATGCCCACTTCTCCCCACATCTTAGTGTCATCTGCGAATTTGAACAGGGTGCTTTTTACACCCCTGTCCATGTCACTAATAAAGATGTTGAACAGTGCGGGCCCAAGGACTGAGCCCTGCAGAACCCCACTGCCCACATCCCTCCAGGTTGACATTTTCAGGAACTCCAGCTTGCCGGGCTGAGGGGAGAGTAGGTGCTTTGCACTGGGGGTGCTGGACCAGCAGCTGAGTGCTGGGGTGGTCCTGTTCCTCCTCACTGGGTGAGGAGGAACTGGCCTTACGCCAGTCACCTGGAACCCCATTATACCCACTTCAACTGTTTCCTGGGCCAGACCTGCACCCTAGTGGAGTGCACCTTTTGGCTGTCTCAAGGGCCACTGGCTCACCATCACTGCCCACCTCAAGTTTACCCAGGACAACCGGCCCAGGGTCATCATCACAGCCTGCATGCTGCATAATATCTGTGAGGCCTGGAGGCAGTTCTTCCATGAGGCCTGAGCAAAGGAGGTATGGCAGGTGGAGGATGACTGGCAGCCCTCCCCTCCTGCTGAGGCCCCAGGGGAGCCACACACTTGCCAGCAGGGACCAGGGTACTGGATGCAGAAGACACTGGCCGACCACCTCCTCCAGCACTCCCCACTCTACCCTGCCTGGGCCACCACCCCCGGATTCCCCCCCCAGTTAAGCATCTTGTATAGATGTGCCCTCTGAATCCCAGTGGTTCCTTCTTTTAAAAATTCCTCCCTTTGGCAAATGGCCAAAGAAATAAGACTAAAAAAGTCGGAAACCCTGAAAAGAATTGGCCTATAAACGTTAGTCAGAACCCTTAGAGAAAGGGCTCTACAATAATAAAGGTCTCCACTCTTCTATAACGCTTTTTATGAATCGATCTAAGAGAAATAAGATTAATTCTCCATATTTTACTGAGGGTTAACCTAGGCACAGAAGGTCTAAGTGACCCAAGGTCACTCAAGAAGTCAACAGCAAAACCATGGCTCTAATAAAATAACAACACTAAGGGAGGAAAATTAATGAGGAATAATGCCATCAGTGCAGAAGGATTTAGGACATGTTAGTACTTGGCCTAATTACAGATGGGTAAAAGCTGTTCAATTTGCAGATAAATTTAGAATAATGAGTCTGGGAGTATAGAGCAAAATGAGGGAATATCTGCTAATTGGAAAGATGCTACTGCATGCTGAGTAGAAAGGAGACGATGTTAATTTAGAAATATCCCCTAAAGATTTCTTCTTGAGGCTCAATGCCACAGAAGGACGGACATAAACAGGGTCAGATCAAGACGGGGTGCAGTGGCATGGCTGCACCCCCTTTTGGATTGCACTGAACCATGGGAACCTCTGGGGACTTTTTTGAGACCTTAAAGGAAGTGAAAATCCCCCTTTCCTACTGTTCCCACCTTCCCCTCCACCCCCTACCCCAACCTGCTGCTGTTGCTTTCCCTGCTGTCCCAGGGATTGGGGAAATGCCAGAGCTTATCCTGTCTGCTCCAGCTGGGCTGCATGTGGCCTGGGCTTAGCTGGGGATGGGAAAAGTAACAGGAGGAATCTTTTTTCCCATGCCTGCTTCCACCCTGCTGTTGCAGCAGTCCCATATGAGGCTAGCTTTGGCACAGCCCAACAGGGGTGGACATAAACAGTTATGGTGCTTACCCCACTCCTGGAACAGCAGGAAAAGCAAAACTAGGGGATGCAGGAGGGGGGAGGTTTCACTTGCCTTATGGACTTAAAAGTGTCCCTAGAGACTGTCAAGCCACATCAGTGGGGACAGAGGAGGCTAGAAGCTAGGTGTGCTTCCTCCCCCGCCTCCCCCAGTGCTCCTACACCTTGCTCTTGAAAATCGGGGATCCACCCATGGGCATAAGGATGAGATTTGCTCTGGAGAATGAGCAGGTGTCTTTCCCAACATCCTGTACAAACAAAGTTCAAATGCCACCTTTCTGGAACCTGTCAGAGGCATCAACCAAATAAGAAAGTTCTGCTCAGATCTTCTTCCCAAACTCTCTTCTCTGGATTCATCCCTCAAAACTGTCCGGCCCACACCAAAGATCTTGTTGATGGGTTTCTTTCATCTCCCAGAGAGCAGCAAGACCCTCATAAAAGGGTTTCACTAAGGCTAAGAGGGTGGTATGGTGCAGGCAGACACTGTCAATCTGTTCCATGGAATCTATTATACAAAAATGGGGGCCTTGGGATTAATGAGCAAAAGTAGAGTTGATCGTGTTAGAATGATGTTGTCACTATGATGATCCAAGAATTATGTGAGAGGCAAGGATTTTTAGGGTGTGATATCTTTTATTAGGCCAAATACATAGTTGGGCTCAAATTAGACTAGCTTTCAAATGCCAAGTACTCTGAAGAGAGTGACCTAAAAATAATGCTTTGCATTCACAAGCTAGTTTAACATTATCCCAGCTACACAGTCCAACAAAAGATATCACCCAAAAAAATCCTTGCCTCTTGCAAGGGTAGAGTTGATGCCATTAAATAGTACTTCATGGTTAGTCCCACTGAAGACTTATGGGAGCAATCATAGAATAGGACATAAGTGAAGGATGACCTACAGGTCTAGATATAGAACTTCTATGAACAAGCTGCAACTTCTTCACCATAAGTATCTAAATGAGTTTTCCAGAGGGGACATGTTAAGCTCATAGCTTGACCACTTTTCAAAATCCCACTAGGCACCTAAATATCTTTGACAAATCTAGCCATGTGTCAGCATTTCCTGTTCACCAAAGCAGCATAGGAATGGGAAGGAGTAACAGTTATGAAACCCATCTTAAGTGAGCCCAGAATAATTCATCAATTTAAAAACAAACTAAACTCTGAACAAATATGGAAAGTTGATTGAAAATTTCAGTGCTGTGAAACTCTTAATGTGTGAATTTTCTGAGTCAATTTTCAGGGCTCAGTTCTTGAGCTCTGCTTCATGCTGCCAGAGAATGCAACATGAGGTCAATGAAAAAAAAATGCATATATAGCAAACTACCATCTTTTGATTACATATGGGAAGTGCAAAATATTGTTTCCTATTATTGATGGTCTTCAGTTCAAGTTTAGACAAAATTCCAGTGGATAACTGGGTAACGTAGCATTCAAGGAAAGTGTGATGGATTCCATTACATTCCTTTTTTGCCTGTTGTATAACAAGCCATATCTGTAAGAATAATTCTAATATTTTCCTGTTTTTAAATTGATATGGCTGATGCTGACTCTAAGATGCTGATAGACACTAAGGGTATATCTGCAAACTGTATTGCTGTGTAGAGATATCTGAAATAGAGCTCTAAACCAGCCTAGTGAAGGGATCACAAGTACTATAGGTGTATTAGCTTAGGCAAGCCACTAAGCTCCAGTGCACGTACCCTGCTGAGTATGATAGCTTCTTTATATAGAGCTTGCTGCTGTCTAGTTCATAGGGACTGAAAGTGCGCCATCTTCTGTGGGTTCAAGGAACTGGAGTCACCAGAAGAAACTTGGCATAGCCTCATTTTTTTCTTATACATATTCTGAAGAGCTTCTTGGGGCT
>NW_005842207.1:138561-143420 GCF_000455745.1 Alligator sinensis | reverse complement strand
TAGAGGGAGTGGAGGGGTTTGTGGGGGGGGGGGGGGGGGGGGGGGGGATGAAGAAAGGACAGCTACTGATGGACAAGTCTTTGATATCAATAGAGTTTTGCCAGTCTCAACAAAGAGTAGTGACCAAGAAAATATCATATTTTGGATCTGTAGTTTCAAATAGAATCTGGCCCTATGTTTGTACACTATTCCACCTGTTAGGTATCTGTAGTGGGTTATTACTTCAGGCCTAGGATCCAGTCTTCGCTTTTTCATATATCAAAAGAAACAGAATAGCAAGATCAACCCCCCCACCCCCTACTTCTCCTATCCAGGGTAAGAGCTCCACCTCAGTACTGCCTTTCTTGTCAGCTCCCTTCCTTCCCCAGCATCATCTCTCTGGGAACATTTAACTTCCTCCTGGACTAGCCAATCATCCCTGTCAACTGGATCAGAGCTCCTAGGCAGGTAGGTTATTACCCTCTAAACCCCTGCAGCTGGAATCCAGGCCCTGAGCCATGCATCTTGTTACAGGATCTAAGTGGACTTAGACACCCAATAATAAGTGTGATTCTAGTCCACCCTGTTCAAATCTCTAAAAATCTATTAATCTAGTTTTGTAACACAACATCAGCTTTCTCTTAAGACAGAAACACAAAAAAACAGCGATGAATAGGAACAGGACTAACCTATTTTTCACTTTCCCTATTTTTTACAGATTCAAAAAGGGTGGAATAGAATTGTATTTAGATATGTAAGTTCATTTATATACCTAATAGGTGCAACATTATCTAGCTGATAGCCTCTGCACCTATTAGTGAAGATATACTTACATGTTTCAACTTAGTAATGATGTCTACTCAATTTTTTTCAAACAACTTAAAGCCTATGTAGATTTATAAGTCTAGCATCAAGTCAGTTAATTCCTAATGGCTCAAAGTCTAAGGTCTCCTGATCTCTCACATCACTTGGAGAGTGCCATGGGACTAGAGTGTACTGTGTCCCAGTTGATCCCTAACTCACACAACAGCTCTGCATGGAGAGTGGTTTAACTACCTGTGTCAGGTCCTGGTTTGCCTTCACGCAAAAAAGGGCTTTTATACACTTATTTTTGGTCCCGCAACATGCCCAAGGTCCGCCACTTCGGAGCAGACTCAATTAATCAAATCCAAACGTGTGCTGTGCTGCTTTGCGTGCAGTTGTATAAGTGGCAAAATACATATCAGCATGCAGAAAATGGTGGCAGTGTGCTTTTGAACCTTCTATGTGTTTTAGTTCAAAAGTGTGCCGCTGCCATTTTCTCAGCGCTGACGTGCATTTTGCCACTTTTATACAACTGTAAGTGTCACAGCATCAGGTGCTTACAGGTGTAAAAATGCCCAAAGAAGCCAATTCTGTGAGAAAGTGAATATCCTTGATTTCCCATTCAGTTGTGTGGGACAAAGGGTGTTCATAACTTGCAGGAGTGGCTCTACAAACTGTAAAACATGTATAATCTATTAAGTAAAGCTCTGATTCTAAGTTCAGTTTTTTCTGCCTGCAGCCATGTGCTAAAGTTGGATTCAAAACTAGATAAGGTTGTATTTACTGCACAAAACTCAGCAGTAAGTAAAGCAGCATGGTAAACATGTGACTTCTGAAGAGTAATTTCTCATTGCTAAATAATCCCCATGAGAAGTTACACCATGCAAACCCTTCCTCCTCCCGTTCCTTTCTTTATCTGCCTCCACATAGAAAGTGAGCCAAAGCTCCCTGGTGGGATTTGTGTTAGTTGCTGTGGAAGAGAGCTCAGTTACTTAATGGCTAATCAGAGTTTTGTCTGAGGACAGAACTGCATAAGCAAAGCTGTGACATTTTAAACAGCTTACCAAGAACTTCAAATGCACAGGTTTGCTTAATATCCAAAACATCTGGGGGAAGACTTGCAATATTTGCTGTTTCATGGCACAATACATGTATTGAACATATCAAACTGACTTCTGAGAAATCTTGAAGGGCAACAGTTGTTTTTTAACAAAGAAAAGCTCACCTCCCTGAAGGTGAAGGCATTTTGGATCATGTCCTTGGAGAACAAAATGCTGCTGATGAGAAGCATGTAGAACAAACCAAGAATGGAGTCCTTAACATGTTTTAGATGTGCTATTAGTATAACACAAATGTACAGAAAGAAGACATGCAAACCCTGCGTGTGTGTGCATGCATGTGCGCGCACACGCACACACACACACACACACACACACACACACACACACACACACACTCTTACTTGTGAATCCATAGGCAGCATGCATTCCCAACTAGTCTTTGCTCCCAGATACTGGGAGAGTCAAGTTCCACCAGAAATGCTAAACCCCCTAGAGTCAGTAAAATGTAGTGCTCAGGTGGTGAGTGAGGGCAAGAGTCTGCTAAACCAGTTGACAAAGCACCTGGGGAGTATGCATTGCAATGTCATCTGTACAGACCTGTACTGCTAGAAGTCTTGAGCCAGATCTTCCCACTGATTTAGGAAATGAAATTAGTATTTTGTCTTCTAAGTAAGATCCCTGCTTCAATTCCCATTACTTATATGTAAATGGTTTTGGGGGGATTCCAGCAGGGTGGAATAGGGTTATATTTAGATGCCTAAGTGCCACATAACTGTGCAAGCTTGTGTTCTTGGAAGCATTGAACTAGCTTCTATTCCCTCTGATTTTCAGGCTTCTTAAAGTTGCAGAAACTTTTCATATCACTTCTACTGCAAAGCCCTTACCCCTGTCCTGTGAGTTGACATGGAGCCAGGTAATCTGGCTTGGCAATGGCAGTGAACTGCCTCCCAGCCCACTCTGCCATTACCCCCAATCTCTTGGTAGACCCCCTGATGGTCTCTCATGGAACCCCAGGGTTCTGCAAAACACAGATACCTAACATACTGGTTTTTAAACTAAATGGTACTTTGTCTTCTAAGTAAGATCCCTGCTTAAATCCCTTGAAAAACATTCCTTTCATCTTAATAGTGTTTAGGGGACCCAAACAAACTGAAATAGGATCACACTTAGACCTTTTAAGTGCCTAACAAGTGGAATAGGATCTTGCCATTGCATTGACATTAGGAGGAAGTCCCAATGCATAACTGCTTATTCATGCTGTGTCCCTCAGTGAAGACACTAGCATAAGCTCACATAACAGTGTCAGTTTATAAAAACAATATAGACATTCTAGCAACTCTTCTAAAGCAACATTCAACAGGATTTACTGAGTCTAATAATATGGCATGTTAAGCAATGAAATGTAGTGAAACAGCATCACAGTTAAAGCTCTGTCTGGCAAATCAGAATAACAAATGTGTTTAGAGGGGGTTGATCTTCTGTGTATTAGAAGATGATTACTTATTAATGACCATGTGTCTTTACATGCTAATAATGTTTGGTGTTGCTAGGTAACAGTATTGCAAAGTCTGTGGCAAATGCTATCAAGAAAGAAGATGCCTGGGGCAAGACCATTACTAACTCCTTCATTATTTTATCAAAATAAGCACACAGTTTAAGGGCACACGGTGCCATGTGCACCTTGCAGTGTTTTCAGACATGATTCACATTGGTCATGGTTTAACATGTCACTAGTCAAAAATGTCTGGTCCTGAGTATGACTGTAAACTACATCAGACTGGAGGATTAGATAGCAATGTGATGGGATTACTCGTGGTAGGGTAGCTCTTATTAAATACCACTATACCAAAATAAGATGAACATAGGGCACCTCAAAACCCTAGCCCCCACTGCCTTGGCGTACTTGGAGAGAAAGGGTAAGGGACATCACACTGACAGAAATGCACCCTCACTGGTGCATTAGGCAGTCAGCAGCAGCTCTAAACTGTTGCTTTCTGACCAAAGTTACAACCACTGAGGCACTGAATGTGTGCACGCAGTTTGGCCTTTGGACTCTGTCTTGATAGCCTAAAGGAGGAATGGTAGGTCTAGGGCAGCCTCCACTCCTGCCTAGGTGTAGGTCTTGTTGTGATAGCCACATAGACATTTTGCACATCACCATGGTCCAGAGGATCAACAGTTGCCAAGTAAGGCAAAAAATGCCCGTGAAGCAAGAGAATACTATCTGGTATTGGGTAATAACAACCATATTAGCAGTATGTCTAAGCTCACACAGCAACTCTGGGACAAGGCCAAAGATGGAATCAGCCATTCTGCTCAGTGGCACGTGCTTCCTCTCCAATATACAACAATTGTATGTCATGATTAGAGTGTCCTGGATCCTTCTTTACTTTTAATTCTTCTGTATCAAGACCTTCTATTAAGACCACAAGACATTCAAAAAGCCCAAGCCTGAATTGATTCACTCTTTGCAGGTTAGTCTAAATTGCACAGTTAAAACTGATTAATAACTGGACAGACATTGGGACAGACATTCTTTGTTAAATCAGGAAATGCAGCCACATGCCTGCAGTGGCTCAAGCCAGAAGCCGGGTGGCTCTGGTTGATACGAGCAGCTGCTGAGCAAGTCCAGCCCCGGCACAGGCTGGAGGGAGGAGGAGAAGGAGAGACCTGTGACGCTTTTCCCCGCGCCCTCCCCCCCCATTGCCCTGAGCTGGGGCTGCTGTGCCATGCCAGGCAGCTTGGTCATGGCACCTCCCATCTCCCAAACAGTATCTCCTGGCCGTCCTGCCCCTGCAAACGTGGGCACCAGCCCCAGTGCCACCAGCTCAGCCACAGCTGTCTCCTGCCCCCTTACCCTGCTGGAAGGGGCACGTGCCTTCTCGCCACCCCTCTGCCCTGCCACAGCTAGCAACCCTTTGAAATATTCTTGCAACCCACTTTTGGGTCGTGACCCACGGGTTGAGAAATGCTGCTTTAACAGACCTCTCATTTTAGCTACTTTTATCAGGGCCT
>NW_005842207.1:130824-138530 GCF_000455745.1 Alligator sinensis | reverse complement strand
AGGGTGCAGAAAACTCTCTCTCCCAATTGATTTAATTAAAAGTAAGAATCCTCAGCAACTCATCAGGTCAGATCCAGCTAAGGAAGTTTACCTGAGTATAGATCAGTGGTGTTCAATCTTTTGTCCCTGCTGGCCAGATGAGTGGCACAGGACCAGTCCCCAGGGTTAATCCCTGTGTGCCTGGACCTTGTCTTGTGCTGCCTTGACTCTGCATGCTCAGGCTAGTGCTCAGGGCCATGCTATCCACCTGCAGAGCTCGCCATGAGTCCAGAAATTTGGCAGCTGGGGAGTGGCAATTAATGCTGCCAGCACTCCCTGCTGCCAAGTCTGACCAATGGGAAGCTCTACAGGGCCAGATGATGTGGCTCTGCAGGCTGGAGGTTGAGTGCTACTGATATAGACTAAATTCAAAGCTGGGTAATAGCTTCAACAGGAGGCACACTGAAATTAGAATCCCAAGTCCATTGCAAACATTTTAGCAACACTTTCTCTGAGAGTGCTGAAAACTTCAGGAAGACAGAGAGCATGCTATCTCCTAAAATTCCTTGTATACTTTTTCAGAAGTCAGATGTTGTTCAGTTCTGCTCACACTTCATGTCTCATGTACCCTTTTGGTATTCAGAACAGTTTATCTAAGCTCCATGAGTGTTGCCATCAAAGTAGCTGCGAGTATTTGGTATAATTTTGTATTGCATTAATGTCGGGTATTTCTCAAATTCAAATGAAGATCTTTCAGCGATGCTTAAAATTAAATAAGAAATTAGTCACACTGAATGAAGAAGACAGAATGGGTCAGCAGCACTAGAGGGGAGGGAGAGGGATGTTTCATTTAAACATTGAAATTAATTAAATGAGATAAAACAGTAAGAGGTCACTGAATCAAAACTTGTTTCTAAATGTGTCTTATTTTCCAGAATTTGCCTAGTAACTTTGTGTCAAAAACAGGGGTCTGAATTAATAACTTAGGGACAGCACTTGAACACCTGCAGAGTCTGGTAGTAGGATATGAAATAATAATTTTAAAGGGTTTTAGGCACTTTAGTGATTAAGTCCTACTTAAAATCAATGGAACACAAGAATTTTTATTTTGAAAATTTTAACCAGAAGGTGTTCCTCCTTCCAGCTCATGCTGCATAGCATTTTCAGAATAAAAGTGATCCAAAAACTGAACTTTATTTTGTCTATTTTTGTGCATTTCTGTGTTACCAAAGTGTCTGATCATTTTCCTCGAGGGCAAAGAAGATAAACTTTTCTTCTGCTCAAGCATAACTCTTAGTTGCTTATATTAAAATATTTGGTGTTACCCATCATCTTATACCAAAATGTCCTTATCATAACTGGTAGTGTTAGAGTGATGTTGTAGCCATGATGGTCTAGGAACTATGTGTGTGGCACCCTAATTATGTGTTAGGGAGACAGCTTTTATTGCAGCAAGGGCATAGTTGGGATAAAGTTAGACATTCTTCTTCAGGTCTGAGAAGTAAAAGCCAGCATAGCATAGTAAAAGACAGCTGGAAGAGGGGGGAGAAAAACTGCCAAGGGTAGCAGACAACTTTTAGCAGAAGAAAAGAAGCTGATTACTGGGAGATCAAGGGCCTCCCTTTTGATAGGTTTTGATCTGCTTTATATATGCTTGAATCTATATGCGTTATAGATAACATGTTTTATTTATATACTATTATTCTTCCAGATTGCTTTAAAATTTTTCTTGGGGCCTGTTTATTAGTTGTCTGGTAGCTTCTTTAATCATTTATACTGGTGAAAAGTAAGAACAAAATTATACTATGCTAGAATAGCTTTGAGTACTTTACACTGGAGCTGGGTGATCTGATTGTATTGTACTCCCACCAGTAAATAGTAAATCTTCTGGAAAATTAAAGAAGGATGGATGGAGTGTGAGATTATTCACCAATTTGGTGAAATTCAGCAAATGGAGATGGGGGGGAGGGGAAATAAAGCATTTTGTGTCTATTTTCAAAACAGATGTTTCAGTCTGGAATAGCCATGGATTTGTTCCCAATATTTTGAAAATATGGAAATGTTTCAACTTGTTATCCTAAAACAGCCTTTATATTGTTATTATATATTGCTTTTGATTACCTAAACTTGAATGGGAGGGAGAATAGATGGGAAATCTAAAAAGAAGTGTTTTAATTTTAGGTCAAATGCAATATTTTAGATTGACTGAACCTGGAATTTTTTTCTTTCTTTCTTTCTTTTTTTGGTATTTTTTGTCCAAACAAATTTGTTTTGACTTGAACTGAATTTTTCTTCCCAATTTTTATTCCAATTCAATCACTTTGCTGACAGAAAAAAATCCAGTATGTTTCCAACTGGATCTTGTACGGGTATAAATTGCCCCGTGTTTATTCAGTTACTCTACATGTGATCCCAAAGGGACTTCAAACACTTTATAATTGTAATATAATTGCATGATCTTCAAAGTATTTCCATAACAAAATATCACTTACGAAGGGTTCATATAGTAAAACTCTTTTGATTAATTCACGTGTAACCAAAAGGCTACCAGAAGGTGGTAGCCTTCTTCTGCAATTATGCCTATTTTGAAATGGAACCATCATGAATAAAGATTAAATCAAACTTCTACAATACAGAAGGTGGACGCAACATCCAAGTGAAATCTTTGCTTAATAACTGCCATTGCCTACAAAAACTAAAAGTGCTGGCTCTATAATATTAACAGATCAGTTGATGTTCATATTGCTTGAGATTAACAAGTGTGGATCCTGAGTAAATTTAGGGAAGCAAATCAAAACACTGTGGATTTACACTACTATAACTGAATCAGAATCTACCCCTGGTTGCTAAAATGAAAACAAATGAGCAATTGTATGTTATGTCCTGCAGTCCTTACTTAAATCTTACTCTGGCAAAATGCCCATTAAATTGGATGAGTAAGAACTGAATAAGGACTAAAATTCAGCTTTTTGGCAAGAATTCTGGAGCCGGTTGGGAATTCAGTCAATCCTAGTTAACAAAATCGTGGGAAACCCAGAGGAAATGCATTATAACACCAGAGAATATAATGGCACTCTTTTGGTTGGCTTTTTTTTTTTTGGTATTCCAGAAATGTTCTATTTAGGAAGTCAATTCAATTAAGGAGTTTTAGCTTCCAACAAGAACAGGATCTAAATCCCCCCTCACCCATATAGATTTGAAATAAAACTTCCTTTTGTCATCCTTTTCCATATTCTTCACTAATGCTCAAATAACAAATTGCCAAAAAAACCCAAACCCTGAAGTTTAAAGACAAGACCAATGTATCAAGATCAATTACAGTGCAGTTTGTTGGGAAAAGAGCCTGGAAAAAAAGGCATGCTGGGTTTCAAACTTTTTCAGGGATTTCCAGATCAAATGTGCTCCTTTTCAATACTTTTTAAAGTGACAAACCTATAAACTTTTTCAGAACCTGAAAATCAAACTGTTCCATTTGAGTGCACCATCATTGTTAATAATTATTCTGCATGGGAAGTTGTACCTTCTGTGGCACTTGTCCAGTTTCACTGTGTTCATATTATGCTCTAATTTGCAAAATTGTGCAGGTGCAATTACTGGGGACCCTTTAAGTGTAATTCAGCAAACAATTGATGACATAAAACCCAGATCCCTCTCCATGGGCTGTGTGACTCTGTAATGGTAAAAGCAATACATATATATTTGAGTCACTAAGCAGGCTGAAAATATTGACCTGAGCAAGTTTATTGATTAACGAGAGCCATTGTAGTAAAATTGTGCTTTAAGAGCTATGCTCTGAATGCTATTAACTAAAGTTAAAGCTTTCCTGTCTCTAATGAGCATGTAACTGGGCCATGTGTCCTTCCATAAATCCCAATTTAGATTTCGTAGTGGTGTCAGTGGGAATTTGCACATTGTTGGCATGATATGGGCTGTTTACAGCTAACTAAATGTGTACATGTACTAAGGTCCCATCTACATGTTACGCTTAACTTGTCATTAACCAGTTAAACATGTCTTAAGTTGTCACCCAGCTAAACATTCAATCAGTCAACGGCATGGTAAAAGGAGGAATAAGCCACCTAGTTATTCCACAAAATGCGTAATAACATTGTGGCTTGTTCCTATCACACTATTAATTGAATTATTGGGAAATCTTCCAGGTTTTTTTGTCCCCTACTGCTTTGTCAAAATCAAAGTGTTTGTTTGGTAGAAACATATTTCAGTAAACTTCCAATGAGGGGAATAACTCAAAGAGAATGGAAAATAGGATGAAGTCTCAGCTTTGAAGACTTACCATGTTGTGCAATTACTATTAAAAACGTTGAGCCAGGTTCTCAGTTAAGCTGAATTCGCATTACTCCATTTTTTACTCGGTGAACTACACTGATTTGTGCCAGGTAAGAATCTGGATTAATCATATATACTGCAGTTTCCCGCCTTGTTGCCTTCCCCAGTTCTGGTCAACACAAAGCCAGATTAGACATTTGTGCAGTGTGATTACTTAGAGATATTGCTATGAAAAAGGGAAAGATATTTCCTGAAGTTTAGATTCTTCGTTCTAATCTTGCCTGCTATTTTTGGGAAAGTTAGGTTCTCTTTATTGGGGTGACTGCTGTACCAGAGTCAACCTTAGGGAGCTTGTGGTCTCTCATTTTCACTACTTTATGTATTTATTTCCACAAGAGAATCCTTAGTCAGACAGCATCTGCTGTGACTACTTGCGATAGTTCTTTCATCTGTTTGGGTTCAGTTACTGGATGCAGAACTGATACTGGGTAGCAAGCATCTGGCAGAAATGTCTGTGAAAGGCAATAAGATAAGATATTAAGCAAATCTCCCCAAACTTCCTTTTGGCCAAATGTGCAGGAACTGATTTCACTGCCGCTTGCATCAGTTGTACATCAGTATGACTGTCCCAAAGTCAGCGAAGTTGCTCTTGATTTAAATGTGTGCAACTGAGAGGGGATGTGGGTTCATGACTGCCATTCAGCTTGTGCAAGTAAAAGCAAAATTCATAAACTAGGAAAACCTGCCAACAGGCTTCTCAGCTTAAGTTTAAAACCTTCAGTAATGACATACTTAAATCTTTCTCTGACTACTACAAATCGTACATACAAGCCAAAATTCATATAGCAAAACCATCCTTATTTTGCTCTCCATTTTTGTAGCTGACAGCAGATCACTGACACAGCTTCTGTCCCTCTGGAAACCAGCCCTAGGGGCACAGATATCCTTGATGGAAGGTGGAATGGAGCAGTTTTTTCATGGTTGGGAGACCACAGCCCCTGCAAATGTGACTCCTCTGAAAGACAGTCTTTTAATTTGTATCATTGATGAGTTTTCAGAGGTTTCTGAGCAGGCTTTGGGAGAAACTAGATAAAGAAATTGCAGGACAAAAAGGGAGTGTTCTAGGCATGGGCTTCTGTGAAACTATCTCTCTCTGATACTGCCAAATACACTTCTCTGCAAAGTAACTTTGTAAACACAGCACCATTCTGGAAGCCATAGACCAACTCCCTTTGAATATGCCCAGGCAGGTCTGCTGCTTAATTTAGTGTGACCTTTTTTTTTTTTTTTAAATGCACAAATAACCAAAATCAAAATCTCAGATGTTTTTTTGTTGGTGTTTGGGATTTGGGTCCCCCCTGGTGTTTCTTTACTCTTCTTGGCTCTGCAGAGCTGGTGAAAGCTGAACTCTGCTTTTTCTTGTGTGCCTCAACTAACTAGTTAAAGATTCAATTATAGGCATGATAAATACACATCTACAAATCCAACAACAGCAGGTGGTTATACTTCTGTTGCTGAGCATATGTTTTTGTGCAGAGCTGCTTAGCTTTAGCTGGTTGTGGGGGAGAGGGGTTGTGTTTGGTGTGTTTGTTACTGTTTCAGAGTCTGGGGGTATGTCTATACATTCATCAGTGCACCATAATTACAGTGCATTAAGTTTAGTACCTGTAATAACGTGCCATAATCAACACTACTGTGCACTAGTGCAGATGAATGCTTTCTGTGTGAAGCTTAATGCACATTGCACTAAATCTACTGTGTGTTAGCACATTAGCATGGTTTTTGTCAGCTGCATTAATGCTAAGTAGAATTAATCTAATGTGCATTAAGCGTCTTGTGTAGACACATCCTGGGTTGAGTTAGTTCAGCTCAATGGTAGTTGCTGCTTTTAGTGAAAATCAAGTGTTCTTGTCATTTGGATTAATTTTCCATATTGATGCTTTCCCTGATGATCCAGAGTGCTCTAGGCAGAAATGAAATAGCATTATAATGAATGAAAGCTGATGTTTTCTGATACTAAGCTCTTGTATGTGATCCCCAAGCCATCTATGATAGCACTGCTGTGGCCAGACATTGCCTTTGAACATACCTTTCTATAGCTTCATTTGCTCACATCCTGTTTAGTGGTCCTAGTCACAATGGAGGTGATATCCCATGACCCCAGAACCTTGACCATGGTCCTGGAAGGTTATCCTGCTCTTCACATCAGCTGTAAAAAAGGGTTGGTCAAGTGGTGTATGCAGAATGATGCCTGTAAACCTGAGACCCAAGGGCACCCAAATGATATTGTATTTAATAACATTAAATGAAAGTTGGGCTCTTAACTCCTTTAAGCTCCTTGCCAAGGGGAGGGGAAGATGAAGCAACAGTTAATGCTGCTTTTATTATGTTAGCTTCTTCTGTATATGAAAATGTGGCATGTATAGCGCAGTGCATTAGATCAGGTAGTAGCAACATTTTGCCACCTCAGGCTGCTGCTTGCAACCCAGCTCCTGCTGTGGCCATGTCCCTATACCCCTCAGCAGTCAGCAGATGCTGCAAAGGGAATCAATACACAAAGACACAATGCACTAGGACTCTGGGACCCCCTCCCCCCACCCATTGCAGCAAAGAGACTAAAAAATGAATGTGGCAGGCAATTGGACCCTGCGGACACCTTCTCTGCAGCTGTGGTTGGAGTGTGCTTCTGATCCCCTGAGTTGTCAGGGGTTAAATTGGTCCTGCTGACCGCTGGGCTTGATGGAGCCTAGTCTGTACTCAGCAGGGATCCTGGCTTTCTCTGATTTAAAAAAAAATAAAAAATTGCAAGTTCTCTGATTTATAAACCCCCCAAACCTGTGATTTTAAAATTAAAGGCCCCTCAATCACCCCCACAGCCCTGCTGAAGGGGGCCCCCAGCTTCCACGGCTATGGGGCCAGGGACCCCAGTCCACAGCACCCTGTCCCCCTGGTGGGTGCTGCAGTGAAGCAGAGCATGGAGCCCGGCTCCCACTCCCCTGCCCCCCTCCCCCACTGCCTGCTTGCTGCAGGCTCAGGTGGGGGTGCAGCTGGCTCCTTGCCGCTGCACGCACTCCCATGTGGCAGGGGGACCTGCGGCCCCCAGATCTGTGCCCTGCAGTGCTGGGTCATGCTCACCAGGCTATGGAGGCTCCGGGGGAGGGCAACAGGGCAGGAGCCCAAGCCCACAGTGGGCAGCCCACACTACCCCCACCCTGCACACAGAACTGGGGGGCATAGGTCCCCCCTGCTTCCTGGGAATATGTGCAGCATTGGGGAGTTAACCCCACCCTTCTGCCCCCCAGATGAGCTGCCCACGGCCCCATCCCACTCCTCACTGGGGCCCTGCAGGTGTGCCAAGCCCCACACACCTTTGGGCTGAGCAGCAGCCCCAGTCCTGCCCAACTCCTTCCCTATGGGGGCCTTAATTCCCCCCCCCCCCA
>NW_005842207.1:92193-130814 GCF_000455745.1 Alligator sinensis | reverse complement strand
CATGTGCCTGCTGCTTTACCCACACACCTTGCATGTGGCCCCCTGCTGGACCGTCCCCTGCCCTCCTGCTCCCTCCCAGCCCCCACAGACTGGAACTCTGCCAGGCTGCAGAGAGCTCCTTGTAAAACTGCAAAATCCGCAGGCTTCTCTGGTAAAATAAGAAATCCAGTTTCCTTTGGTAAAGGGTGAAAAAAAATAATCAGTGGTTTTCTCCATTTTTCCATAGGAAACAGAAAACCCAGATCTCTGGTACTCAGCCGGGCAGGGCCACTACAGGGATTAAAGAATTTTCCAACACCCTTGCATGGCTGCATAAGAGCAACCAGCTGTGAGTGCTGTGAGGTGAACAGGGGCTGCACAAGTATATGCTCCCTAATGGACAGTGCTGGAGATTACTCAGAAAGGTTGATTTGTGACTTCACTATAAGAAACAAAAAAAATTGTGTATTTTAGGACGTTTTGTAGCTGAAACAGTATCTCCAGGATTTCTAGAGCCAGACAGTTGGATGCTTGAAAATAGAATATTGTACTTAAGGGAGCCCACCCCTGCCCCAGCCCTGGAAAAAACGGTAGGCAAGGCAAGGGCCCCCAAGGGGACACTTGCCTGCCTGTACACAAATGCCAGGAGCTTGGGGAATAAACAGGAGGAACTTGTCCTCTTGCTTAAAACACAAATAATTACGATGTCATAGGGATAATGGAGACCTGGTGGGACTCCACCCATGACTGGGCCACAGGTATAGATGGCTATACCCTGTACAGGAGAGATTGAGGGGACAAAAGGGGCGGGGGCATAGCTCTCCATGTTAAAGACAGCTGTGCGTCCTTGCAAGCTGATGTTGGTGACCAGGTGGACGGCTGGAGACCCTCTGGGTTAAAATCCGTGGGGAACACGGCACAGGGGACACAATGGTGGGAGTCTATTACAGACCTCCCACCCAAACTCAAGAGCTTGACTAGGAGTTCGCCAGGGAATTGGCTGAGGCCGCATGCTCCAGGTCCATGGTTGTCATGGGAGACTTTAACTACCCAGACATCTCATAGGAAGAACGCTCGGCTAAATCCGAGCAGTCGCAAAGCTTGCTCTCGTGCATGGATGACCTCTGTCTGCCACAAGAGGTCTATAGGCCAACGAGAAGTAAAATACTGCTCAACCTGGTACTCGCAACCAAGGACGACCTAATCAGTGACCTAATGATCGATGGAAAGCTGGGTGACAGTGACCATGAGCTGATCACCTTCACCATCCGCCGTAAAGCTGGCAAGTCAGTCAGCAACACTGAAGTCCTTGACTTCAGGAAACCTGACTTCGACAAGCTCAGGAGGCTTGTCAGTGCAGCCCTAAGAGACCACAACCCTGAGGGGAGGGGAGTTCAGGAAGAGTGGTTGCTACTTAAGGGAGCGATCCTTGATGCACAAGCTAAAGCTATTTCATCTCAGAGGAAAGGCAGCAAAAGGGCACAGAAGCCCCCTTGGCTCTCCAGGGAACTAGCGGACATCCTGTGGCTAAAAAGAAAGGCCTACATAGGATGGAGGACGGGATTCCCCTCCAAGGAGGAATATTCCGCACTGGTCCGGTCTTGTAGGGAGCAAACCAGGAAAGCCGAGGCTGCAACTGAACTCCAACTAGCTATAAGTATTAAGGACAATAGGAAGTCCTTTTTTAGATATATGGGGAGCTGGAGGAAAAGCAAGGGCAACATTGGACCCCTGCTAAACCAGAAGGGACAACAACTGACAACCGATGCCCAGGAAAAAGCCAACTTATTAAATGCGTACTTTGCATCGGTCTTTCATCAGTCCCATGGGACGCCCTTGCCCATTATGGGACAGGGAGGCCTGGGTGAGGGAGATTCCCTACCCTCCGTCAATGTTGACCTCATGAAAGAACACCTTGAGAGACTGGACACCTTCAAGTCAGCCGGCCCTGACAATCTACACCCCAGGGTACTCGGGGAGCTGGCGAGCATCATAGCCCAGCCCCTGGCACAGATCTTCAAGAACTCTTGGCGCTCTGGTGAAGTGCCTGTAGATTAGAAGAAGGTCAATGTGGTGCCTATCTTAAAGAAAGGGAGGAAAGTGGATCTGGCCAACTACAGGCCCATCAGCCTGACCTCTATCCCGGGGAAGGTCTTAGAAAAGATTGGGGGCTGGACTCGATGATCTTCCGAGGTCCCTTCCAGCCCTAGTGTCTATGAAATCTATGACACCATTACAAATGGCCACAGTCTAACAGTTTCTTCAAAGATTTACCACTTGAGGAACAGGCATATTTGCATATTGCTGTAATCGAGAGTTGCTGGGTTGACAAGGTTATGTGCTTCACAGAGGAGACTTCCAGGGTTTCTTCAAACTGGCAAAATACTAATAAACATAACAAATGTATTCATTTCGATATGAGCCTTTTAGAAATGCACTTCAAACACGGAAAACAATTTCATTCCTTTCATGGCATGGAGCATAATGGAAAAAATGCTGTGAAAAAACAGAAATAAATTGAAAAACTTCTGAAGAAAAGCTGGAAGTGAAAAAGCAGTAGAGTTTTTCTATAGTTTTCTATGCTCCTGGGATGTGAGCTCTGTGGAATATCTCCGCTCCCCTCCATCCCCCTCCACACTCCCTATAGAAGACAGAGGTCTTTGCTTAAAACAGAAAATAAATTTAAAAAAAAGGGGGGTCATCTGGAGGGATAGCCAAAAGAACCAGAACCTTAGATCCAGACTGAAGCTTCAGGAGCATTCAATTAAGTAGAAGGGCCTGCTTGTTTCCAGTACCACCCTTTAAGAGCCTTTCTCCACCTCCCCTTTCTTTGAAAAGCTAAATGGAACTCTTCTGCAGTTCTCTCCCCATCAACACACTACTATCATTTCATAGTATAGTTATTTGAAATAAGTTCCAGTTAACTACAAAATAAATTGTCTTCTAGTAAATTGATACTCAGAGGTCACTCTTTGAACTCTCAGATTAAAATCATGCATTAACTTCAATGAAGCTAGTCCCAATTACACCACTAGGATGAGAATTGGCCCTAATGTGAAGGCTTTGATCTTTGACAAGCACCAGAAAGAGGAAAGAATGAGCTAATAATGTGATATGTTAAAATGCAGACAAATATTTCAGTACTTTAATTGAGTTTTAGGGCCATTTTAGCCATAATTTCAATGAAATTTATTTAGGTACGTTTACACTTAATTTTCTTATTTTTTCTCATTGAAAAACCATTAGCCAATAGCATATGTTACACAACTTGAAATTAATGTTGCGAGTTAGTAGAAGCAATAACTAATAGACAACTTACTTCCAAGGAAGCAAATCTGGAACAAGGCTTCATGTGGGGGATGTGGTAACTGGTAAATGTACAGAAAATTGTTTGCAAAGCTTCTGGTAGTCTCCACTGCTACCTGCACTGCTAACAAAGTACTTCCCCCAACCATGGTAAGTTCAGATTCCTAGTCTTCTGGTTCTTTCTGCCCAGACTCCTTCTAATGCATCAAAGCAAAGCAAAATCAAAGTATCATTGCTCTGAACTTTGGGTAAAATCAGGATCAGCAGTGATCCATTTTATGTTCATTTTGAACACTGGAGGAAAAATGTACTTGAAAAGCAGAATTCAAATGGAACATCTGATCACTTCTGAAACTTGCTTAAAGGAATCCCCTTGTAACCAACCTTATAAAGCAAGTGAAAGTCTTGCATACTATCAAACACTGCCCTTTGTAAGTACATTATTCAGTGTCTTCTGGAAGGCATAAAATGTGGGTTTTTGTTTTTTTTTAAAATAGCTACAGGGATATGCAGAGCATACTACTGTATTCAAGCTGCCAGCTCTGGAAAGGTAAATGATTATTGCTTTAACATGTGTTTACCTTCAAGAAGTATTTTTTAATAACAGTAAGAAAATGCTAAAGGGGTGGGTAATTATCCTGAGATACTCACATTTCTGAGTAATGTAGACTTTGGGGGTGGGGGAGGAGCAGCACCCAACACTCCAAGGTATGATTATTTCATTATAATTTCACTCTCTGTTATGCATTTATGCCAAAATGTTATATGCCAGCATTTGTATTCTAATTAAATGCGTCAAGTTTTCTTGTATCCTCACAGGTCTTGCAGTTTTATTAAGTTTCTGCTGTACAATCTAGGATAATACTGAAAGGACCTTTCAGAAAGTGTTCATATGTGGCAAGTAATAATACCAGTTGCTAGCTTGTTCCCTCCCTTCCCCCAACTCCTCCCACACACACAGATATTTTTGGAAGCAATGTAAACAGGATGTTTCTTATTTTGTTGTAGACCTTCTGTGTCACCTTGGGCAAGTCACTCAGGATCCAGATGCGAGAAAAGACTGGCATCTAAAAGGAAGGCACTGTATCATCTAAGATATAGGTATCTAAGCCCTGGAGTGGAATCAAAATCCTGAATGAATTAGGTAAACTTCCCATCAAGGGCATGTGGAGTGTGAGGCATCTCAGAATGGAATCAAAGACAGTGGGCATGCTGAGCCTGGAGTGGCCTAACATCAGCATGGCTTATGTGCAGTTGCCTAGAGCTAAGGGGAAACACGAAGTACAGTGTATCCTGCATCCAGCCCATTCATTGGGGTTATCTATGTCTGCTTGGGAGGCAGAGCCTGAAACACCCCTCCTGAAAAGAGGTGCCTACACACTTTCGCAAATACCAGAGGTCCCTCTTCTCTTAATGTGTGACCCCCAGTTTTTTACACTAATAGTATCGCAGTGAGAGGACTCGTCCAGGATGTGGTGAGACCCAGGTCTAGTTCTGTCTTGGGTGATGTGGATTTGAGTCCCATCAGGCACATCTCCAGCACCTAAGCTTTAGGCTACTTTGTGGTAGGAGACACTTTTGAGACTTCCTCCTTGAAGCTCTGCTGCTGTGCAAAAGAGAATTAGAATCATAGAAAATGAGGTTTGGAAGGGACCTCAGGAGGTCATCTAGTCCAACCCCCGGCTCAAAGCAGGGCCATCCCCAACTAGATCATCCCATACCTATTGATGTAACTTTGGTATGTATGTTAGTGTGCATGGCTACATGTGCAATCAATGCACATGACGAAACTCCAGAGCTTACTGTTCTGGAGTTTTTTGCTCCCAGGCGCATGTTCAAACAACACGCCTGGGAGTAAAAGTCTCTGGAGCAATAAGCTCCAGAATTTATTCATGAGCAGCACATGGAGCCCAGTGGGAGCAGCCCAGGCTGGCAGGGAACCTGGAGGATCAGCTTACCAGCTCAGGGTTCCTCCAACTGGGTTCCATGTGTTGCAGAAGGGCTGGCTGGAGCACAAGGGTGCTCCAGTGCAAGGCTAGTTGGCAGGCAACCCCTGCACTGAAGCATCCTGATGCCCCAGCCATCCACTCCACAGCGTGTGGAGCTGTCAGAGCAGCCCTGGGCTGGCTGCTTTGATGGAGCTCCACGTACTGTGGAGTGACTGGCTGAGGCATGAGCAGCCCCCACGCTGAAACACCCTTGTGCTTCAGTCAGCCTCCCCATTGCATATGGAGCCCAGTCAGAGGAGCCCTGGGCTGGCAGGGAATCCAGGGAGTCAGCCTGCCAGCCCAGGGCTGCTCTGATGGGGATCCACGTGCTGTGGAACGGTGCTGGCTGAAGCATGAGAGTGCTTCAGCATGGGGACTGCCTGCCAGCTACTCCTGCACACTGATTATTAAAAGGGGTGTGCAAAATGGGCTGTATTCAATTCAGATTCGGTCTGTCATGGGACAGTGATTCGATTCACCAATTTGGATCACTGTCCCAATTTAATTTCGCCGAACTGGAAGATTCGATGCCAATTCAGAGAATCAGCAATTTGGCTATAGACACAGCTTTAAATGTTTTTTCTACCTACCTCAAGGTACCAGATGTGGCTCGTTAATGCCAAGATAGTAGGGCAGATGGAACATCCCACGGGAGTGCAGGGGTGAGCTCCTGCGTGCTCGGAGGCAGGTGCCAAGTGTGCAGGGGACCCTCCTCCCCACACCTTCCCAGCTCGGCAATCGCCCATGGGGGACCCCAGGTGCCCACCCCAGACCTAAGCCAGGGGGGTTCCCCCATGCATTCTGCGGCAGAACTGGAAGTGAACCACTTCTGGTCCACTTCCGGGTCTGCCACCCCGTGCGCTGGGGACCCACCCCCCTCACGCTCCCATTGGATCCTCCATCCACCCCACCTTCTCAGCATTCATGAGTCACCTGCTACCTTGAGGTATATAGAAAAAAAACTTTTAAAGCTGTGTCTATGTCCAAATCATTTCTCTGAATTGATTCAGAGGGTTCCAATTTGATTCAGAGATTAAAGGGTCTCCTGATGTGATTCAGATTTGGAGATTCAGCCACTGAATCAGGCCGAATCTCTGCCAAATCAAAATCAGCAACCGAAGCTTCGCACAGCCCTAATGATGAAGCAAGCGTTACCACACTCATATGTTGTGTTGCCATACTCTTAGCCCTGCACTAAAGTATCCTTATGCCCCAGCCAGCCCCATCACTGTCTACATATGTGTCTAAGCACAGTAATTTACTGTTTCATTGGATAGTATTTGCGTCTGACAGGACTATCCGACAGCGTAATAAGTTAGTCTACACCAGCCTAATTACAGTGCACGTATAGATGGTGATGCTTTACTATGCAGTAAATTAGTCTACTGAGCAGTAAAGCACACATGCAAACATGCCCAGTGCATATCATATTGGTACCCAGTGCAGTGCATGGCTGCAGAGCATTTTGAAAGGGTCCAATCCTGCAAAAATCTGAACCCTCATTACATGAGAGTTCAGATGAATATGCTCTAAAGTGACCATCCCTAACTAGATCATCCCAACCCAAGCTTTCTTTACCCAGGTCTTAAAAACCTCCAAGGATGGAGAATGCACAACCTCTTTGGGTAATCTGTTCCAGTGCTTTGCTGCCCTCGTCATGAGAACAGTCTTCCTAATATCTAACCTAAACTTCCCTTGCTGCAACTTGAGACTGTTGCTCTTTGTTCTGTCATCTGCCACCACTGAGAACAGTCTAGCTCAGGGGCGCGCAAAATACGTCTTGCGGGCCAGATTCAGCCCACCAGGCCATTCTATCTGATCTGTGGGGGCCCATAAAAAAATTAGTAAATTAATATTTATTTACTCCAGGCTGCCTGTCAAAGCTGAATGCTTAATGAATATAATTTGGTATTTTTCTGGTTCCAAAATGGCAAAACCCCTTGCTGAAAGAAGTCCTTCCGGGAGCAAGGGGAGGGACTTTGGGTGGCATAGGTCAGGGCTTAAGGGGCAGGACTTCCAGTCACAAGATGGTGACCAGGGGCAGGGCACATGTCAAGTGGCGGGGCTACCCATACAGCCCTTGACAGCTTGATGGTAAGCCGCCCTCTTTCCGAAATAATTGCCCACCCCTGGTCTAGCTGCATCCTTTTTGAAACCCCCCAGCTTGGTGTCATCTGCAGTCTTACTGAGGGTGCCCTCCATCTCATCTTCCAGGTTGTAGATAAAGATATTGAACAAAACCAGCCCCAGGACCAAATCCCTGGGGTACTTCACTTGATACTGGCTGCCAACTAGACATTGATTACTATATTTGGAGCCCAATAATCCAGACAGGTTTCTATCCAGCTTACAGCCCATTCATCCAACCTGTACTTCTTTGGCTTGCTGGCATGAATGCTGTGGGAGATGGTATCAAAACTGTCGCTGAAGTCAAGGTATATCACATCCACTGTTCTCCCCACATCAGTAGAGCTAGTCATCTCATTATAGATAGGGACCGACTGAAAAAATGGCAGGCCCTGCAAAAAAAAGCATGGACTCTGTACTTTTAGCAGGCTTGCAGAGGGGAAAAAAAGCTGCAAGAGAAAAAGACAGGAAGCCCTGGAGTCCTGAAGCACAGGGTGAGTGGGGAAGGAAGCAAATCAGAGGCTGAGCCAGTGACATAGGCTCAGTCCAGGAGCCAGTCTGGCCCCAGCCATAGAAATGGGAGAGTTTTGGCACCAGCTTTTAAAGCATCTATAGGCATTTTGTAGCTTGAGGAGCAGGATGATGACCATTAAGAAATCCTCCAAGACGGCCAATCACATCATAGTTCCATGACTGTATGAGGACTTCCAATTCTTTCTGTTGGTTTCCCAGGCTCCGTGCATTCATATACCAGCACTTGAGGTAACTAGCTGATTGTCCTACTTTCTCATGAAGAATGAGAGCCCCTCTCCTCCCTGCCCCCCCCCCCCCCTTGTGCTTTCTCCAGGTTACTTGCTTCCCCACTTACCTCAGGGCTTTGGACTCCATCCCCTGGCAAACCTAGTTTAAAGCCCTCCTCACTAGAGTTGCAAGCCTGTCTGTGAAGGTGCTCTTTTCTCTTTTTATCAGGTGGATCCCATCTCTTCCAAGCAATCCTTTTTCTTGAAACAACATCCCTTGGTTAAAAAAAAAGCCAAAGCCCTGCTGGTGACGCCATCTGTGCAGCCATGCATTGTTCTGCAGGATACGGTCGCTCTTGCCTGGACCCTTCCCTTTGACTGGAAGGATCAAGGAGAACATCACCTGAGCATGTCCCTTTTTACCCTTGCACCCAAATCCCTGTACTCACTTTTGATTGATCTGTCTAGGGTCACCCCTGGCAGCATCACTGGTGCCCACATGAATGAGCAGCATGGGATAGTAGTCAGAGTGCCAGATAAATCTTGGTAATCCCTCCATGACATCTTGGATCCAGGCTCTGGGAAAGCAGCAGACCTCACAAAACAACAGGTCAGGCCAGCAGACGGATGCTTCCATCCCCTGCAGAAGGGAGTCTCCAAGCACCACAACCTGTCACTTCCTCTTAGTGCAGTGGTCTTAATTCTCCCAACCTTGGGGATGCCTGACCTGGCCTCTTCCTCAGTGGAACATGATCCTTTTCTGTTGCTAGGGCACCATGTCTGTTCTCCAGGCAAACCACTGCAGGTAGAAATGAAGACTTCTGCTTGCTGCTGGAGGTCACAAGTTTCCAGCTTCTGCCTTCCTGGGAGTCCATGTTCTCTTTCTTCACCAGCACCACTTCTGGCAGTCCTTTCTCCAAAGTCCTAGAGGTTTCTTCCAGCATCAAATTGATGAAGTCCTCATGGTGGAGGATGCTTTGGAGCCTCACCACATCCTCCTCTAGCTCTCTTGCCTGCTTCCTAAGGGACACTACCAGGAGGCACTGCTCACATTGCAGGTACTCCCCACCTGGCTGTCACTGCAAGGAACCTGCAAATCACAGTCTCCACAGCACCAAACCAGGACCTGGGTGGAAACCATGACAGTGAGCAGTCCTGCCTGGATACAATGTTCCCTCTAAGTTGTAGCAATTCAAGAGTGTGTCACTTCGATCCATGAGCGTGCTGCTTCGGTCTGTTCCCAGATTGGTCCCACCTCCCGCTTTCAGTGCCCTGAGCAAATTATTCTCACAACATTATTTGGGAGAAAAGAGTCTTGAAATACTAAAGTATATGATATAATATAGTTTATAGGTATAAATAAAATCTTAGTTTTTATATATAGAGTATACATTCTATACACACAGAGAGAAAAATTAACATTTTATTTCTGCCTCTAAGCAGCTCTCTTCCACCTGCATAGTTTGAAGTAGATTGTTTTTTGTGCGTGCCTCTTGTTTGCAATAGTTGTTCTCCAATAGCTACAAAGTGCACAGTAAAAAAATTAAAATATAAAACCCTACCAAAACAGAAAAGTTTATGTATAATTCTCCACCTGAGTAGAGTGTGCAAAAGAGAATGGATTGCATGTGACAGACCAATCGCATCATTTAATATACTCTGTAAAGCTCTCAGGTACTGTGAAACACTGAAGGTAGATAAGAACAGGATAGAATAAATGGAATAGTACACTGCTATACACAGTCCAGTTGTCTGGGACATTTAAATCAAGACTGGATCAATCACTAGGAAATGTACGGAGCCATGTGTGTCCTGCTACTGGGCGGACCAGGCAGCAAGGAGGCACATGGTGTCAGGGCTCGGAGTTAAGCTCACCTGAAGGGGCTGACCAGGTCCCCACAGCCAGCGGAGCCTGTGTGGTGCCCATCTCTGCCCCAGCCCATCCTCACCCCCGCCTCACCTCAGGGAGGAGCCACTGCCTGCCCCACACTGCTCTCGCTCCCGGCGGGGATGCCGACGCAGTGAGGAGTGGAGTGCAGGCAAGCAGTAACTTACCACCAGCAAGTGTTCCGTGCCAGCCCCGGTGCCTCTGCCATGCTCCAGGTTTCCAGGAAGCCACAGCCCACCTAGTCTCTGGGCAGGTGCACAGCATTAAAAAGTTAATGAGCGACGATTTTTTTTTTTTTTTTTGTGCGCAGCTTAGAGGGAACCTTGCCTGGATAGACACCTCACAGGTGCAAGAAGAGCTGGAAGTGGCAGTGGCTTTGACACTGTGTGATGTTCTCCAGTCATCTCTCTGGGTCTCGTAGTCTGCCATCTCTCTCTTCCTGCCCCTCTTTCCAAGCAGACCTTCCCTAGCAAATTCCCCTGTAACTCTGTCCGCTGCTTCTTGGTCCCAAGAAGTTCCTTTTCCCTTGCTAACCTGCTTCCTCCCACCAATCTTACAGTGAAGAAAGATGAGAGAGTTTCTGGGCGAACTCCCTAGCAAACTTCTCTTCAAACTCCCCCTCACTCTGGGCTCTATTTAAACAAGGGGCTTAAGTATTGGTCTAACTGCTGAGTTTTAGCTATTTACACTAAATATATGTAGGCTAATTACTCTTAATTAAAGA
This sequence comes from Alligator sinensis, assembly GCF_000455745.1. Taxonomy (NCBI): domain Eukaryota; kingdom Metazoa; phylum Chordata; order Crocodylia; family Alligatoridae; genus Alligator; species Alligator sinensis. The sequence continues at coordinate 120,062 of NW_005842207.1, read as the reverse complement.
AACAACTTACCTTAAAGGCTCCCCTTCAAAGAGGTGGTGGCAAACTGCCCTGTTTGCTGTTCTTGTTCACCCCCTCCCTGGTTGTTCAGGGTAAGGTTGTCCTTTTATACCCTTCTGGGCCTGAACTGGCTCCACGCTTTGTTAGGGCTTTTGTCAGACACAGGCACCCACGACCCAACTAGCAGCACTCCCAGCCGCTCAGAGAGCACACACAAACACACAGCCCACCAACTAAACACTCAGCAAGCCAAACACACAAGCAGCCCTGGCTCACTTACCTTCCAGGAGCAGGATCTGGTGTCTGGTTTCTTTTCATCTTCCCTTTCCTCACCTTGTTCCTAGTGAACTGGTTGCAAACTGCCCTGTTTGCTGCCCTTGTGGCTGCCCCTGTTCTGGGGTCAGGGAAAGCAAGAAGGAGCCTAAAAGTTAAGGCAGCCACCTGGTATGAGGGAGGTCCCAGGTTCTAGCTTTTGCTGCAAAGACTGTTTCTGCATTTTACCCAATATCTAGTTAATGTAAAAAGCACCACCTCCCCTTTCCTGACCTTCTTCCCCTCTGGATGTGTCTACACATTCATTCGTGTGCAGTGCCTATCGCACATTAAATGTGCAGTAGGCTGTCCTACTGCGCATTAGCCTGATCGCATGCTTTTTTCATGAATGTTAATGCACAGTAGATTAATGCTATCATGTATTAGAATAATAGCACTGCTTTTGCTGTGATGCTGTAATGCTCAGTCAATCAGTCTACTATGCACTGTCTTGTGTAGAAGCACCCTCTTTCTTCTCCTCCTCTTCAAGCAGTGTTTTAAGAGGAACCAGTAGCTGCCACTGCACCATTTGTTGGCTTCTTTTAGGTGTGCTCTGAGACCACCAGCTGGGAAAAATGCCTGGTTCATGTTTTTAATCAAGTTTAGATGTGAGGTAGCTGCTGGAGTAGAGGCACCTCTGGGGTGTTAGTAGGTGAGCAGTGGTTTACAGGATCAGAATTCTGGACTCTAAATACCACTGGAATCTGTCCTTTTTTTTTAATCCACTCAATCTGTTAATGTTTCTCATGCATAAACTGGAGAAACAATATGAAACCACCTTACATGGCTGTTGTGCAGATTAAGTCACAAATATGTATATGAGGGTAAGATTTTACTGTATGGCCCCTGACCTACGTTACACTTAAGACATGACTAACCAGTTAATCACCTCTTGTTACCTAGCCACACACAAATGCAAGTAGTGGTGTGATTAAACAAGGAATAAGCCACAAAGTTACCGCATATTTTTTGTGTAACAACTTTGTCACTGGTTCCTATCATACTGTTAACTGAACATGTGGCCAGGTTAGGGCTCCCAGCCAAAGGGTGCATCCCCATGGCAGGGAGCCCGGTCAGCTGATGGGGCTCACAATGCACCTGAGCTTAGGAGCCTAGAGCAGCTGACAGGGCTCCCAATTGTGGGAATTTGCTTCTTGCTGGTGTAGGGGGAGCCCAGGATCATTATCACAATCCTGCCCCACCCCCGCACTGGCAGTAAGTCTTGATTGATGTGATGTTTGACCCTATAATCAACTTCTTCCCATGCCACATGGGCATGGTATGAAGCACAATTATGGGGATTGTGCATCAGAACCCATGGTGCCTTTTACCTTCACATCTGCCAGGAGCCTATGACACATGCAACACCAGAGCCTGATCCAGGCAGCCCCCAAAAGCCTTCAACCTGAATTGTTGAATGCAGCCATTTTACTGTTGAAGTGTGCTTTCAACTGAATTATGCCTCAATATTCAGAGTGCTTTAGTGTGCCATTGCCACAACTCCTAAGGAAAAATGACTTTAGGAAACATGTCTTCAGGTTCAGTGACATCATCCATTTCCAGAAATAAACATTGCAATAGTGACTGCCCCTGCAAATCTGCGTAACCAAGATGCTCCCCTCTGTCTCTTAGTATTCACTTTTTGCCTAGATATAGATCTTAGTATCTGAATGATTCCTAGGAGGAACAGTTGTACCTTCCAACAATATAGGCAGGGGCTTATCTTGAGAGGCTTGTGAGATGAGTTTTTTCTGCAAGAGCTATGTGCTTTTATATACTTGAGATAGATTGAAAATAACCCAGAAAACAATCCCATAGCATTTCAATGGCTACCTTTTGTTAGAAGCACCACAAAAGATGAGCAAATGCAATAGCATCCATTAGAACAAACATGAAAAGAAAAGGGTAAGGATTAGTGCTTATATCTAAGAGTTGTATCTGTGATGTTTAGAATGTGCACAAAAGCATAATAGTTTTCTTTGTGAAAGAGTTGAGTAGGGAGACCAGTAGCAGTGGATACGAGACCAATGCTGCTTTCTGGGTTCCATGAAAGACAGGGTGATGAAATAAGTCAGAAAATACTTGAAGGAACTTTCTTGGGTATATTCCTTGTTTTGTTTACAGAAATTGAAAGAAGCCCTTCTCCCCTTCCCTACTCCATCCCGCACTGCAAGGAGACTTCTGCACCCAATAGGCATCAGATGGCTATGACAGTCTACAACTGTAAGTGACACAGGTTTTATTGTTTTGGTGTCATGGACACTTCACTTGATTGATCGCTTCCTTCAATGACAGAGTGAGCAGTACTTTTAGGGTGCATCCCAATGAATGGAAACAATATGTGCCGCTACTTATCCCCAGGGAATGTCTCCACACACGTGCTCTGGCATGCAGCATGTTACCCCAGGTGGGGTAGGGGAGGCTGGGGCCAGCACCTAAGCTGGCCCCAGCAGCTTTACCTGTAGTGCTGGGGGCCTTTGGGGGCTGTAGCTGTGGCAATCCAGCAGCAGGGAGCCTGGCCAGCAACAGCTGGGGTGTAGCTCCAACTGACCAGACTCTAGTTTCAGGGGGTGTGCACTGCCACCAAAGTGCACTGCCCCATTTTTAGGTGTGGGTTATTTTGGCATCAGGATCTCTGGGGGTGGCATGTGCTCCAGGTGTGGGGGGTACTTTAATTAGAGAGGCTCTAAGAGTTGCTTTAATTAAAGCACCCACAGCATCTCATGTATCAGTGTCCCTGTGCTTCAAAATGGGAGCAGGGTCATTTTAACTTAAGCTTGTTGAATAAGCTTTAGTTAAAGATCCCAGACCACCATTTTGAAGCATGAGGCTGCTGATACATGAGACAGAGGCTGCTGGAGGCACACTAATTAACATGCTGCACCAGACTCAATTAGTCTGCTGGAATGATATAATTAGTGTTAGAGCAGCTTCCCCACATGTCTACAGGCACCATTAGCTAGGAATTTCTCAGCCAACCAAAACTCATGTGGCTGCCTTTCCTGCTTATATTTGTTGGCTTGCTACAGTCTAATTGGGAGAAAACATTGTTCATTGGGGAACTATATAAAAGAATAAGTGGGAAGCTTTTATTCGTAAGAAATATTTACTATGATGATTGGGAAAAAACGTCTTTCTTTAAAGATGAAGTGGTAGGTTTGGATTTTGGGACAGAAAGGGCTTAGTTTTCTATCACAGTTCATAGTGAATCTGTTGCCTCCAGAAAATCTATTCAGGTTCTCAAGAGTCGCAGCCAATTTCTGCCTTTTTAATGGCCTCTTTTAAAAACACCCGAAAACCTTTTTTCCTGTTCCACTCTGGAATAGTGACTTGAAACATTCCCCATTCTACCTCAAAATAATGAGTCATTTGCTAGAAGCAAGCCTGTACTAAGCTTTATTGCTTTTGGGAAAAGCCATATTTTCATCCTACTTCAGCTGTGCTTGCTACTGAAAAAGAAGGCAAAATTAAGCTGCTGCTTTCCAAGCTTCAGAACGTTCTATAAATTGCCTGCTGGAAAGAGAAGAAAGGCCATAGACCAGTTAACAGAGCCTGATCAGCTGAACTGTTAGCAGAGACTTCACTTCACTTTGCTTCTGGCTACAGCAGAACCTTTAGTTGCTGCCTGGCTCTGCTTCCAAAGACACAATAGCTGAACAGCTCTTGAGCAAGGTCTGAAACAGGGCAAGACTTCTGAAGTCTATGGCAACAGAGTTTCAACAGTTTCCTCCTGAGGAAATGGATGTACCCAGTGGTCTGGTTAGCTACTCCCTTCAAAAGCAGCCTACAGGGAATGATACTTCCATTTTTTTTCCTTCATTCCACAATGATATTTGGGGTAAGAACCTTCAGTTGAAGGGTAACTTAAGCTTTGCATTTTTAGGCAAAGATCATATCTACCTCTATATTTAGTTAAAAAAAAAAAAAAAAAAGCTCTTTCTTATGAACTCTATAAATAAGCTAGTGTAATTCTTTTGTATTATTAACTCAAAATTCACCTCTGAACTAATGACTTGTGATGGCAGACCAACCCACCCATTCTAGTACAGATCTCTTCAGTCAGGATGAGAGTGAAAGTCTTTTGTCCCATGGTGACTTTTTTTTAAGTGGGCTTGTGGGTTGTGTAAGCAGGGGCTCTTGGGGCTAACCAAGTTTGATTTAAAGGCAGTGTTCATTTCCTTTGACCCTCCATTCCTGAAATTAGTCAGTTTCTCGTCATGCCCTCCAATTGTTATTATTCTCACAAGCTTCTCAAACAGATGGAATTTAAGAAACCAAAGAAGGGAACTAACATTAATCTCTAGCTTGTTTCTCATGTAAAGCAGTATGCTATTTACCTTCTATGAAACAGTCTCTATAAGACAAGGGGGTCTCTAAAACACCAAGCATTTTAAATGCTTACTATTTGTCTAATAAGAGCCAGACCATATTACTTTTCAAGCCAAAATAAAATTAGTGGCAGTCTGATGTATGCAGTGACGAGAAGAGGTAGGGAAGGAACCAGGCTCCTGAACATAAACATGGACTCTGGTAGCTTGGAATAGCATGGGAATTAGAAAGGGACCTCTGCATCCACACATGCAGATTTAGTGAGAGTGCTATAATGTCAGTCAACAAACTGGATAAGTGTCTATCCAACTAACAGGGTGCATGCCATAATGCCCCTGGCTTACTGCATCCTTCCAAGGTTTCACCCACTGTTGTTAAGGTGGCTTAGTTTTACAATTAAAAAAAAAAGAACAGAGTAATTCAATGATTTTACTGACCTCCACTTTAACATATAATTTATTTGTGCCATTTTATTAGTTTACATGTAACTAAGATATGAAATGACAGTGGTCCAAGAAATAATTGTTAACATTAGTTCTGAGAATTTCATAGGGTTAATAACTCTGGCATCTAGATAGCATTCAACCAAGTGTCTGCTTTTAAAAAAGGTACAGGGCATTAACCAAATTTGTTCTGAAACACTGAATGGCCACATAAAAATTTAAATGAGAAGTATCTCAATAGATGTATTGCTATATTTATTCCACAGTAAAATATATATCTTTAGTTTTAGGAAAATAGTTTGACAAAAGGGATGACAAAAACTGATAAAGCTGGTGTTACAATACAGAAGCATTGATGTAAAACAGTGCTATAAGCAGCTATGCTCACATAGCGGAATAAATACAGTACAAGGGTTGAAAACATTTTTTCTTAGAAGACTGGACAAAGTAATCCTCTGTTTATATACACAAACTGAAAATGTTTAACTGTTTGCACCATTACAGCTATACTATAATTTGGATATGGCCATCAGCTTTTTGCCATCAAGGAATAAATTAAGCAACTCTCTTGTGACTACTTCCAAAAATTATTCCTATCCTAGAATTCCCTCAATTCCCTTTTGACAATTAAGATTTTTCTTTTCCATGACCAACATCCAAAAGTTGAAAGAGGCATGTTTTACCCCACCCACCCAAGTGTACTTAGGCTGTTACGTTTGTTTGGGTTTCTGCTGATGGGGAAGGAAAGACAGGAGACCTCAAAGAAATGTTACAGCAAATCAAGACATTGCCTTTAAATTTTCTTGCTTTGGCAGCCATGTCCAATACATTTTCTCATTGAATGCTGATCTGAGAATCACAGGATCAAAAGTACTAGTAAGTGCAGAGGGTAATCCACCACTGTGCTTTGCAGGGAAATACCATCCTTTTCAAAGTTATTGTCATTCACTTTTGGTTTTTCGGTTGTGAAGCCATGTACAATGCTATCAAACAGTAAATGGACCCTCCAATTGTTAGAGCCATAGTGGTCCGATACAGCAGTTGATCAGGAACTCCTTGTTTCAGATGTACCAGCACCCCATCAGCCTTCTGAGGGGACAAAGAAAGGTTATGCTTATACAGATCACCACATCGAGCCACCATAGCTACAATTAAAAATCATGCCACTATAGTCCAAGAAGATCAAAGATAAAAACTCAGTGTAAAATGTGGGTAGAACACGGTATAGTAAAGGCTTTTGGTTTATACCTGAAATAGCTTCTGTAGTTCTGGTACCTTGTTTCTTCCCAAATAAGAAACAGCTGCTGGAGACTCTGAATCCACTTTAGTTGGCATTTCAAAAATTGGAGCTGGCAATTTGGTAGATACCAGTGGTTTGAGTCCCTGCATAAATAGAGGCATAAAGTTTAATAGTCCCTGGATAGCTCACTATGTAAACATATCATATTCCAGGCAAACAAGCTACCACAGCCAATATGAAGATGCATTATAGACAGAAGGTGAAGTGGTAGAATCCATGTCTGCCATGTGGGAGACCTGGGTTTGATTCCCAGTCTCACACAACTACAGCCACTGTAATCCAATTAAAAAGCTATACTGATTTGTAACTGATAAACTTCTGAGGTTCATCTCTGGTTCAAAATGCAACAAATTCATTTGCCATCTACAAGCAAGAAACTGTGTGGAAATTAAGTGCCTATATCTAGATACTTTTCCATACTACTTTAAAAGAAAAGGACAGAAAAGGGAGGGCACTCAATAATCAAAGGGAGCTCTAATGAGGGATGTTTGGTGGTGGGCACTGCCTTGGGTGAGTGAATGTAAATAAACTTACGGAAAATGGCTAACACCATCTCCTTTCACGTAAGTGTTACTAAGGAACACTCTTCTCTTGCCCACACCTGTCCAGTTGCATGCAGGTTTGGCTGCATGCAACTGGAGGCTGTTTGGGCATTTTATCCAATAGGATTCAAGTAAAAATGCCTAAAATAGTCTATAGGGTACAACCGTCTGTTATCAGTCTGGGTGTCCCGCTTGTGCCTCAGCACAGCTGCAATCCATAAACTAAGTGCTCCTCTACCTAAGCCTTCTGAGAAACCTAATCTGGCAGATTTGCACACAATGCAGATGTAGCCACTGCTTAGAAATGTGGCTGGAGGAAGTGGTTAAGGTGGTATGAAGAAACAATGAGTTTAAGTGCCCAGAGAATAGTTAGTCAAAATGGGAAACGCCTGACTAGTTATAGCACCTCCAGGGTTAGGTGGCAGCTGAGGAGGGTAAGATCAGAGGTTGCCAACCTTTTTTGTACCAGGACCCATCTGTAAACATCAATGGCCAGTCCCAACCTAGTAAACAGTTTAAGTAAAAAACATGCAAGTATTTTGGCTCCAAAATATTTATTACACCCTACAAGTTAAAGCAGCTCAACAGTCTTAATTTTAAACACAGAAATCAATATTAAAACATTAACGGCAATATCAACATGTGGCTCTCCATTACCCCCAAGTGAATATTCATCATTGTGCAATTTGCACAGTGCAGATTGCTGGTGCCCCTCACTCCTGACTCACATCCCCCTGGCCCTGCTAGTGTTCTTCAATCACAATCCACAGCCCTCCTCCCTTCCTAGCTCTGCTAGTGCCCCTCACTCCTGAGGGTCACTTGTAGTGACCCAGTGCCCCTAGGCCCCAACTCCCCACATCAGCAGGACATGGGGGGAGGCACCTGCCCCACCCCGTTTTGTTCACCCACAGTGGGGTAACAGGGCTGCAGAATGGGCAGAAACTGCTTCCATGGCCCAGCAGACAAGATCTTGAGTGAAAGAGCAGAGTGGGACAGCAAGATAGTTGCTGCTACCACCAGGACCCATGCACAAGCAGCTTGAGGATTAATGGATGAAGGTGAGACGCTGCACTGCTCTCACCTCCTCCTGCCGCCAGCCACTTACACACGCTGGGCTGTGGCTCTACCCTGCCGCTATAGCCCAGTCACCACCGCTGCTTCCCTCAGGCTGCCTATGCTGCCCACCATGCCACCTCCCCTCTGGAGTAGTCATGACCTGAGGGGAGCAACTGGCTGTGGGAGGAGGTAAGGGTAGCATGCACCCCCTCCCCACATCCGTTACTCCTTGCACTGCTGGTGGTATGGCTGGCACAGGGGGTCCGGCAGCAGCAGCAAGGAGTTTCACCATCCCGCTCCAACCTTCTGTGTTGGGTCCTGCCCACTGGGCCATGGAGATGGCTCCCGGCTGTGCCAGTCCAGCCAGGCGCCTGCTGGCCTGTGCCTGCTGTGGGTGTACAAATCTGTTGGGGGAGGCAGCATATGCCCCCCCCCAATGCCCTGCCGATGTCACCTGTGCTCCCGTCCCATGGACTTACTTGTGGGGAGCTACAGGAGCTGCTCTCCACACGCCTAGCTGCTATGGCCTGCTGAATGGTAGTCATGACTATTTCCAGTGAATTAAAGGCTGATTTTCAGTGGAAAGAATCTAGGAAGCAATTTTCTCCTCAGCAGAAAAGGTAGTAGTAAAACTAAGCTGATCCTTCCTAACATCCAATAGAAAGGAAAAACTAAGGAAGAGTGCCAGCTTCCTTTTTCTCTGGAAAATGGAACAGCTCAAAGTGAGCAAGTTTGCTCCTACCTGCTATTTTCCTATGGAAGAGTTGGGGAGATTGGTCTGAAATACCCACACTACATTCTGAGGGTAAAGGACTGAGAGGGGAGACAGTGCCTCAATCTCTAGAGCTCACTTCATAGGAGAGGTCAGAAGACGGGGACTACTGAAACCGTGCATCATGACAGGACTGGAAAGAAAACTGGGTACAAAGGAGGCAAAAATGAATTTGTCTTTTTCCTGGCTCCCCCCCCCCGCCTTTTTTTTTTAAACCGGACTTGAAAGCATGATATATCATTTCCATCTTGTGAAAAAGTGTTTAAAGAAGCTTTTAGCACAAAGCGAGCTACAGGCAGGGAAATGCAAAAAGTTTCCTTAAAGGCAGCTTGCCGCCAATCTTCACAGTGCCCCAAATCATATCCTCCTACTAGCTGGGTAACCCTTTCTGCTTTAGTAAAGATGCCCCTGCAGCTCACTCCTGAGGGTTGAACTGTAAGCCCCAATGAATATACCCATCATCTCTTTTCCTCTGCAAATATGCAAATCAATAACAGAAGATGTTATTAAGATGACTGAGTGCTTTGTGAGGAAAGGTGGGGAGGGATGCCAACAAACACCCTCATGTCAAGTACCCTTGCCACTGTTAAGTAATGATTAAGGCAGAGGTGGGCCATGGAAGGACTTTGCCCCGCCCACAGTGGGTCCCTCAGTTCCACCTGGCTCAAGTGGCATATGGCATGTCACTTACCTTTGGCAAGTCTGCCATGAGAACTTGTGCTTGTATTCAAAATTTAAAAAAAATCTTGCTGTCATGGCTAAAGATAACATTTCAATCACAAAGAATAAATGGATGCAATGATAAAGCAGGAGTGGGCAAAGTCCACCCCATAGGCTGGACTGGGTCTGTGGCAGACTCCATTTCCAGCAGCCCCTGGCCACGCCACTCTATCTGGTCTCCATAGAGACCACCCAGGAGAGGTGCTGTCAAGGGTGCACAGCTGGGCAGGGAGCTAGTGGTGTGCGAAGCGGGCAGTATTCAATTCGGATTCAGATTGGGCCCGATTCAGGGGACAGTAATTCGATTCACTGGTTTGGATCGCTGTCCCGATTTGATTCTGCTGAATCTGAAGATTCAGTTCTGATTCAGAGAATCACCAATTCGGCCATAGACACAGCTTTATATGTGTTTTCTACGTACCTCGAGGTACCAGGCATAGCTTGTGAACGCTAAGATGGTGGGGCAGATGGAGCGTCCCATGGGAGTGTTGGCGGGGGGGAAGAGTCCCTCGCACGCTTGGCAGTGGACCTGGAAGTGGACCAAAAGAACTTCTGGTCCACTTCTGGGGCTGCTGCCAAGCATGGGCAGGGAACACCCCCCCCCCCCTTCAACCCCTCCAGCTCAACTATCAGCCACAGGGGGACCTCAGGTGCTCCCCAGACCCAGGAGGCACCAGTCACTGAGCTGGGGGGGGGGGGGGGGGGGGGGGGCATCCTTGGGGCAGGGATAGTTGGGGCCACAGCCAGGGCAGAGCCACTGACCCAGTGCCTGTAGAACCTATGCTCATCACAGGAGCACATAAATCTGATTCGACATCTAGTACTTATTCAAATAAATAACCTATTCTTTATCTCCTGGGTGACTCTCAGCATCTCCTGGAGATTTATCTGTCTAATTCCTGCAGACTCCAGGACGATCCTGGAGGCTCAGCAACGCGCCATGGCACCGCAGGGTGCCTCGAGCCTTTCCAGGGTGGCGTGGCACGGGGCGGGAGGGGCTCCCAATCATTGACGGCTCTGCAAGGCGCTATTCGATGGGGGGCAAAAGGAGCCCAGGCTGCAAATCCCATTCTGAGAAGCTGGACTGCTCACACCATGGGGAGCGAGAAGGACGTCACTGTGCGCCCCGCCCCCTCCCAACCGCCACCAGAACAACGCTGCAGCAGGAAACGCCCCCGATACTCGGCACCAACCGCTGCCGCTCCCGGTGACACACGCCAAGCGCCGGCCCCGCTACCCTGCCCCGGGGTGGGGAGGAACCCACAATGAAGGTCATGGGTTCGGGCGCGAGCCCCGCGGTACCTGAGGGTTGTAGGCGGCCGCCGCCCCCCCCCCGATCAAATTCTGCGTGAAGCTGCTGAATTTGTAATACATGGCGTCTGGCTGCCCCGCACACGTGAAACCGCGGCCCGACTGTGACAACGAGGAAGGAAAGCCCGGCGCCGGCCGCATCAGTAGGCCCGCCGCGCCCTTAAACAGTGACCTCGGAAAGCAGCGGCAGGCGCGGAACGGGCCACACCGGCGCTGCCCAGGAGCCCGCCGCGGGGCGCAGCAGAACTGCTTACGCCGCGAGCCTTTGGGGGCGGCTGCGGGCGCGCGCACATTTGCAGACAGGCACGACGCAAGCAGCCTGACCCGGCAAAACCGAGTGCGCATGCGTGCTCCGTTCCCTTCTCATAAGTGTGCAAGGTCCTTCGGCCGGCGGCCGAGGGTAGGGTTTAAAACGAACCAATTCGCAGTGGAGGACGCTGGGGGAGCTCCGCCCCCTGCCCAGCAACTGTTGCTTAGCGAGGGGGGAAGCTTTCCCTGAGGCGCGTCCACTTGAGAGGGGACGACCCAGGTGGGGCTGGGGGGCGCGTGATCATCGTGTGCGCAGGCGCGGGCAGGTGCAGCCCGGGCCCTCACCCCCGGCTGCGCCGTTGAGGGCGGGGTCACCGGGCGGCTCCGCGACCTTCGCCGGGCTGCTCCAGAGTAGTTACGTGCCTGGTGGAGGGCCCCGCCTCCCCCATGGCGCTCACTACAGTATTTACCCGAGTGCGCGGGCATTTGGAAGTGAAGATGCCTCCACTCCCACCGCCTACAACTCTAGAGGTGGGAAACTATAAATGATTTCATTATAAATGTATCCGTTAACTTGATAAATTGTAAAATGTATAAATGGAATGTATTGAATAAAGTTATAAAGTTAAAAGTAGATCTGTGAAGAAATTGAGTTGGTTGAATAAAAGGGATCACCTCTACCACAAGTTCTGATTCCTTTATAAAGTAATGCGTTTATAAATTAATAAGTTGTAAATTATGAATTTATAATTTATAGTTTATACGTTTTCCATATCTAGGATGTAATTAGTGGAAGGTCATCTTTTTGCAGGGGGTGCACTGCCATGTACAGGGGGTGCACGTGCACCTGTGTGCACCCCCTACATGTCGCTCCTGCCTGCTCTCCTCCCTGTCACTTCCCCTCACCCTGCTGTCTGCCCACCTGGTGACTTGCCTCCTGGCCTGTTTCTGCCACAGTCTGGCTCCAACTCCAGTTCCAGGCCAGGGCACGGAGCACATGGTGACTCCAGCCCCATCCAAGAAGCAACTCTAGCTCTGGGCCTGCATCCTAGCATGAGCTGCAGCAGCTCCTGTGACAGTCTCCTCCCAGGCTCCCACCACAACTGCAAACCATGCAATCTCCCCACAACTGTCCCATGCTGTCTCACCTGTGCTTGCCCCACCGCACCATGCAGTCTCCCCAGTGCTCCCTCTCACTGTGGCCCCTTTTCCCCACCACACCAGCTGCCACAAGGCAGCAGCAGTAAAAGCTGCAGCTCCAGCCCTGCACCCAGGCCGCGGACCCAGACCCACAGGTGCCCCAGGCTGGTACTTGAAGCCAAGACCTGCCCCTCCCCTCCCCCCGCCATGTTGAATGGTGAAAAAAAACCTTGTCTTGGGTTTGGGTAAATACAGAAATAACAATAAAATATTCTGCTATCCAGGTGTTTCCCTTGTTACCAAGCACTTCTTTCTAGCAGAAGCAACATCCACATCAGTACTTGTCTGGCAGTGGTAACTTCATTTGAAACTTGGTGTGGCAGGGAAGGTGGACATGGTGTTCTTCTGAAGAGAGTTTTCTGCAGTCACAAAAGGCTTTATGGCTCTGGGGAACTTGTAACACAGGACTGGGAAATTATTTGGGCTGGAGGGCCATTTGGGGAGTTTTGGTGGGCTGTTGTAGGCAAGCGGGGGGGAGGAGGAGGGGCTGACCTGGCTTGACACGGCGGGGGGGCAGGCGGACATTTGATCCTATCTGGCTTGGTCCCATTCGTCCTGCACCCACCACAGGGGGCACCAGATGGAGTGGGTGGGTGGATGGGCAGGGTCTCTAGACCTGACTTCATGTGGCACCCAACATCTAGGGAGACGACGAGCCAATTGCTCATGGATCCTGTTACTCATTAGCCAGAGCAAGCAGGGAGCAAACACTAGCACACATTGCTCGCAACAGCTTTATTCAGAATGGAGACAGCTTCTGACTAGCTCCCAAAAAACGAACAAATCAGGGAGCCGCACTGAACATTAGTTCCTTTCACATTTTATATGCCTTGGTTCATACATATTAACATTCATTCCACCTATGTCCCTCCTCGGGTTCCACCCATTTCTCCTCCCATCTCAAGCTCCGCCTCTGTTTACTGCGTTCGCATAGAATTGCCTATGCATTTCATTCATTTAGATGCCTCTGCTAAGAGCACATGCGTAAGGCCAGGAACTCGAGTACTCTCGGTCACTTGCTGGTCCTTTCTGGTTGTCTGCTGACTCCAGCAGCCTCTCCAAGGTCTGGCTTCTGTCTTATCTCCTGACGATAGCTGGTGGGCTGCATCTTGTTCTTCTTACACAAGGAATCATGTATCCTTCACACAATTCCATTGTTAAAGAAACTACTTGCCTAAGCATTTGCAAGTTTATTTTAATACATCATTTTGCCTTGTGACCAGCTGCTTTGCTGAGACAAAGATTAAAAGCCTTGTTCCAGCTGCAGATCCAATGCGCCTCAATAATCCAAATTATTGTCACCCTAACAGTCTCCATAAAGACTGGCCCAGGACCTCCACAGGCAGGGCATAGGCAGATGGGATGGGGCCATGGATGGGTGGAAAGCAGTGTCCAGGAATGGGACAGGTGGGGGTTAGGGCTGGTATCACGGGTCTGTGACAGTGTGGGGCCAGGACTTGGGGCAGAGCCACGATCTGCTCCCCACACCCCCATGCCTGTGGAACTGGCAGCTGTTGCAGGGACATGTGAGGAGCAGATTATGGCTCTGCCCCAGGCCCCAGCCCCACACTGTCACCGCCTTGTAATCTCAGCCCTGGTTCCACCCACTCATCCTGCTCTTGAATACCTCCCACTCACAGCCCCAACCCATCTGCCCAGCAGCGCACACCTTGCCCACAAAGGTCCCAGGCTGTCTTCATGGAGACCCCACCCACCCACTCTGCCTGGTACCCCCAGTGGTGGATGCAGGGCAAGGCAGAGGACCGGGGTGCCCAGGTAGTGGGGCTGGGTTCAGTGATGGCAGTGATGCTGGCAGTGGTACCTAGAAGGAGCCATAGCCACTGGGGCTGCTGGGGAGCTGAGTCTGGCTGTTGTGCCACCCCAGCCCCACTGTGTGTCTGGGGGAGTGGGATGGGCTGCATGAGCCATGACCCAAGCTGCTTCCCATGCCTGGGCCAGGCAGGGCTGAGAGACTTGCCATGGGCTGTATTTTGCCTACCACTGTTCTGACAACCGCAACAGCATCGCTAGCAGCAGCCCACTTCTCAATGTGCCTTGGCCCTAACCTAGAGGTCATCAGCTTCCTTTTGTGTCACTCCTGATCTGGTTAAGATTCAAGCTTGTACCCTGCAGATAAAATGTTGTCTCTCCCATTACCAGTTTTAGGAGCCCCCTTTTTGCCAGTTTTCTGTCACTTTCTGAGAAGTTCTTGACGCAAATGTATTTGCATTTCTTTATGTCGGTGGTCACCAACCAGTGGGTCTCGATCCATTGGTAGATCTCTGAGCCTCTTGGAGTCGATCTGAGTCTGGGGTGGGAGGCTGAGTGCCTGCGTGGTGTGAGGCTGAGTGCTGGGTGGGACTTACCTGCTTGGGAGGCACGCTCCCAAATAATTTTTCTCCCTCTGCCTTGATCTGGCCCCCCCCGACTTACCTGCTGGGTGGAGGGGGGAATCAGGTGGGGGCGGTGGTGCCCGGTAGATCTTGGGTTGCTTTTAAATACCAAAGGTGATCTCCTACTTTAAAGAGTTGGAGACCACTGCTTTATGCAAATATATGTATCTGGGAGGTGGATAATGCCACAAAAATCAATACAATGTTGGGATATGGGACAGCGTAAGAATGTCTCTCACTGCAGGAAAGATTGTTCCACAGAAGATGCATAAGGAAGAAAAATGTGGATTGTTTACTGGAAGGGAAATACACAATATGGTTCCCTCACCCACAGTTTTTCATTTTTGTGAACGCCTTTTCATTAGGTTCATGGAAATGGTAGCAGAACCATGGGGTGGCCACTCAGTGGCATTTTCCACCCCCCAAACCTGCATAGATGTCCTGGACAAGATAACACTGATTCTTGTCATGGGAACGCCTTCTGCATACTGAACTCTCCTTCGTCTGAGAAAGGAAGGTTTTGAGCCAGACAAACATGGATCCATGACATCGGAGCTCCTGCTGTGGTCATGGTGGTAAGTGGTTGCCACAATGTTACGTCTATCCCCACTGAGGTGGCCACATAAAGGTGCAAATCTCGCCTGCTCCTTGGGGAATGAGGACAATACCCCCACATACACCCCCGACAAAAGGATGAGCATGTGAAAACATCATGTGAAACACTATTGTTTTGATATTGCTTGAGGTCAAGTGACCGAAGCTGAACAATCTGTGCAACAATTGAGAAATTACAAAATCTTTTACTAATATAAAGAATGTTGTGAAACCTTGTCGTTTGCAAAAATGTGTAGCATGACATGCATTGGGATTGTGCATTTGTGACTTGTTACTTTTACTTGGTAATTACAGTTATTTTGAAGACATGGTGGTTTACAAGTATGTTGTTTGATCCCTTGTATATTTGCTAGTGACAGATCGGAAAGTGTGAAAAAATTCAAAGCCCAGAGTGGGAGTAAATAAACAGAGCATGTGACTTGGCAGTGGAAGTCTACAGGGTGCAGCAATTTGTAGTAGAAACTTGGTCTGAAAATTCAGGGTTGAAGTCTGCACCCACTGAAAGCAATAGGAACATGTTAATATATTGCCAAGTAATTGGGGACCTCTTAGGCTTGTCTGTGGGAACATTTACCGTGTCTTCCCTTAGTATACCATACCACCTAAGCACTTGTCAGAGGAATCGGGTATGCATGGCAAGCTCTTCAACATTTCCTTCCTTACCAGTGATGCTTTATTTCCTGCTGTCACATACCATCCTAGCCCTGTTGTCCCAGAAGGACATACCCAGTTGGGCAGGTTAGGAACAGAGATGGAGTTGCTGGTGTAGCTGGGTTGTGACCCACTGAGGCATTCCATAGTGACAGCTTGTCAAGGCAACATGGTTTCAGGCACAATGGTATTTTTGTACGTATTTTGTTTGATAGAGAAATAGCATTTGGATCACGATGTGTAGACACAGTAACACTTCTCAGTTGCCTTTTTTACACAGCTGCCATATCTGGAGGGGGAGGGGTTTAAATAAAATAAATCAATATTTTTCCTCTGTTGAAGAAGTTGCTTAATGAATAAAACCTTAACATGCAGACCATTATTTCAGCACAGATGCCTGCAACTCAAACCCTGTGAATCTGCCCATGTGGCTGTGTTCTTGAATCGTTGAGAACAACTGAGTGGGCTGTTTTAGAACATGCAATTGCTGCGTGCACTCATGCTTTGTTTATGCAGCAGTCATTTCTAAAAGGTTTCTGCTAGAATTTTTTTGTGTTTGTCTTTCTATAATATTTTTTTTTAAAAACCCTTGGAAGATGTTCACCAAGAATATGCTCTGTAAAGGAAAGAAACTGGAAGTAACAACATTCTACCAACATGTTTATAGATAGATACAGTCAAAAGAAACAATTTTGCAAGGTGCACAGAATAGTCAGCCAAGGCACTAGAATTCATTGCTGCCTTACTGCCATTATGTGCCACGCACAGCACAGGTGACATGCTGAGAAATGAGTGCTTCTGATTGTGATTGTCCATGAGTAGGTCTCTCTTTAACAGACTTAGCAATCTTGAAACAATTAGAAGGAGATCCTGACTTTAGTGCTAAAATTTTCCATTAGTTATATAAATTTAACCAAATTTAACCACTCGCAGGGCTGGTGGGAGGAGCTGCATGTGATACCCTCCAGGAACAGCCTCAGCAGTGGGCCTTGCCCTCGCCCACTGGGCTAGGGACAGACATTACACATAAACCGGTTTAAGTTATCAGAAAATGGCTGAAACTGGTTTGAGGTAAACCTGGTTGAATGCAGTATCAGACTTAACTGATTTGGGTCAAACTAGTTTATACAATGTCTGTCCCAGACCCCTTCCTGATTTAAGTTAAACCAGACTCCCCCAGCATCCTAGCATGCTCTCTGAGCTGGGCCCTCTGCTCCACAGCAGGGCTGGCCCCTGCCCTCTGTTCCCTGGTTGCAGCTCCAGCAGAGACTGCAGACATCTACCTGGCTTCTCCTTGCTCCCCCCACCCCTCACCACTCCCTGCTAACCAGAGATTTCCCCCTCCCCTCTGCCTTACACAGACACCTCTCAGCATTAGCTAGTATACCACATATTGGCTATGGTCCATGCTGTGGGAGACCAGACAAAGGCAGACAGGACTGAGTCCACTTAGGGCTTCTTGGAGTTAATCAACAGGTAGCTGGTAATGATCCTCCATTCCTTCCTTGGAAAAAGTTGTTTAACAAGAGCTTGAACTAATGGAGAGATGCTTTTGTTTGTTTGTTTTCTTAAGGGGTAATAAACACTGAGTTAGGGATGATAAACAGTGTGTTATCAACTGCCTGCTGAGCTGCTCAGGGCGGGGAGGGATGACCTCTCCCTAATCAGGGCATCCTGCTGGGGCCTGGCCATGCCCCTCTTAGCTCAGCACTATGGAAGGGAAGGGAGGGCTGCTCTAGCGCTCCCCAGCTTCTAGCCTGAGCCACTGCAGGCATGTGCCTGCATTTCTGTGTGTGTCTGTGCGATTGCAAACTGGTTTAGTTTCATAGTTTTATAGCTGGTAGGGTCAGAAGGGACCTGAGCAGATCATCAAGTCTGACCCCTTGCCATGGGCAGGAAAGAATGCTGGGGTCAAACGACCGCAGCTAGGTGATTATCTAGCCTCCTTTTGAAGACCCCCAGGGTAGGAGTGAGCACCACTTCCCTTGGAAGTTGGTTCCAGATCCTAGCCGCCCTGACTGTGAAGTAGTGCCTCCTGATATCTAGCCTGAATCTACTCTCAGTTAACTTATGGCCATTATTCCTTGTTACTCCCAGTAGTGCTCAGGGGAACAGGGACTCTCACATTGCCTGCTGGTCTCCCTCTGAAGGCCAGTTTATAGACGGCCTTCAGATCCCCTCTCAGCCTTCTCTTGTGGAGGCTAAACAGGTTCAGGTCTTGTAGCCTCTCCTCATAGGGCCTGCGCTGCTGCCCCCTGATCATGTGAGTCTCTTCCTCTGGACCCTCTCGATGTTATCCACATCCCTCCTGAAGTGTGGTGCCCAGAACTGGATGCAGTACTCCAACTGTGGCCTGACCAGTGTTGCATAGAGGGGGAGGATCACCTCCTTGGAGCTGCTTGTGATGCATCTGTGGATGCTGACAAGGTGCGATTAGCCTTCCTGACTGCGTCCCCACATTGGCAGCCCATGTTCATCTTAGAGTCTATAATGACTCCAAGATCCTTTTCTGCCTCTGTGCTGATGAGAGGGGAGTTCCCCAGCCTGTAGGTATGCTGCTGGTTCTTTCTCCCTAGGTGCAGTACCCTGCACTTATCAGTATTGAATCCCATCTTATTTTTATCCGCCCACCTCTGTAACCTGTCCAGATCCAATTGCAGCCTGTCCCTCCCTTCTAGCGTGCCCACTTCTCCCCACATCTTAGTGTCATCTGTGAATTTGGACAGGGTGCTTTTCACCCCCTCATCCAAGTCACTGATGAAGATGTTGAACAGTGTGGGCCCAAGGACCAAGCCCTGGGGGACCCCTCTGTCCTCATCCCTCCAGGTCAAAAATGACCTGGCCACCACCACCCTCTGGGTGCAGCCCTCCAGCCAATTGGTGACCCATCTGACTGTGTAGGCATCGATACCACAATCTCCTAATTTCTTAACGAGAATGGGGTGAGAGACAGTGTCAAAGGCCTTCCTAAAGTCCAGAAAGACTACGTCCAGCATGACACCTGCATCCAAGGATTTTGTGACCTAGTCGTAGAAGGCCACCAGATTGGTCTGACAGGACCTGCCTCTAATGAACCCATGTTGGTTGCCCCTAAGCATACACTCCCCTGCTTCCTCCTCGCAGATGTGCACCTGGATAATTTTCTCAAAGAGCTTCCCCAGGACCAAGGTAAAACTAACAGGCCTATAATTTCCTGGGTCCTCCTTCCTCCCTTTTTTGAAAATGGGAACCACATTGGCCCTTTTCCAGTCCTCTGGCACCTCGCCAGAGCACCACGAGTGCTCGTAAAGCTATGCCAGGGATCCCACAATGACCTCTGCTAATTCCCTCAGCACTCTGGGGTGGAGACTGTCAGGACCTGCTGATTTGAACATGTCCAGTCCCACCAGAAGTTCCCTGACTAGGTCCTCTCTGACCCTGGGCCTGGCTGCGCCTCTCCTGGGACCATCAGGGATCCTGGTGCGGGGGATGACCTGGTCCTTGCTCAGAAAAATGGAGGCAAAGAAATTGTTAAATAGGTTAGCTTTGTCGTCTGATGAGACCACCGGATTGCCAAGTGTGTCTGCAGAGAACCTGGAACCTTCTTTTTACCCCCTATGTATTTAAAAAAGGATTTCTTGTTATCCTTGATCCGGGTTGCTAGTCCCAGTGCCATCTCCACCTTGGCCTTCCTAAAAGCCCCACTACAAACCCGAGCAACAGAAGTATAATCCTCCCTGGTGATGGCCCCTCCCATCCATTGGGTGTATGCTTCCTTAGCTTTGAGACGTTCCTGGATGCTTTTGGTGAGCCATGGGGGCTTTTGAGCACTCTTGCCCCCTTTGATCCGTGCTGGGATTGCCACCCTTTGGGCTTGGAGGATCATCTCCTTCAGAAACAACCACTCTTCTTGGACTCCCAACTCCCCATCCCTCCGGGACCTCAGTGCCTCCCCGACTAGTCTCCTTAGCTCAATGAAATCCACTCTCCTGAAGTCCAGGGCTGTTGTCTTACTGGTCTTTGTCACCCTGTGCTGGATGGTGAATTCCAGTAGGCGATGATCACTATTGCCCAAGAGATTGAGCACCCACAGTCCCCTCACCAGGTTGTCGCTTGTGGCCAGGACCAGGTTAACAAGGCATTTCCCCTGGTGGGACTGTGCACCTCCTGGGTTAGACGGAGGTCCTGTAACAAGACTAGGAACCTACGTGAGTGGTCAGACCTAGCTGACTGCTCTTCCCAGCAAATGTCCAGATAATTTAGGTCACCCATGATGACCACATCTTTTGACTTAACTGCCTCCACGAGCTGACCTGAGAATTCCTGATCTAGCTCTTCTTCCTGGTTGGGTGGTCTGTAGTAGACACCCACTGTTAAGTCCCTTTCCCCCCACCCCCTTGTATTCTGACCCAGAGCACTTCAGTCTGCCCCTCCTCTGACCCAGTGCTGCTCGTTGAGGATGTGAATTGTTCTTTGCCATAGAGCACCACACCCCCACCTTTTCTCCCTGTTCTATCCCTCCTGTACAGCCTATAGCCCTTGCTGTTCACCTCCCAGTCATGCGTTGGATCCCACCACATTTCACTGAGTCCCACTGTGTCTGGGTTTGTGTTAGCTAGCAGGAGGGCAAATTGTTCCCCATACTACAAGCATTAGTGTAGAGGCATTTAAGGCCTCCTGAATGTGTATGCACTGCCCCCCTAATCCCAGGACTATCCGGGTCTCTTACCTGGGTATTTCTTGCCTAGCCAGGTTAAACTAACCTGCAACAATTGAATCAATTCAGGCTCAGGCTTTTTGAATGTCTGTCCCTAGCCCTGAAGTGTAGACCAGGGGCTGGGAGGGGACAGGCAGTGGAAAGAGCAAACACCCTTGCCAATTTTAATCCAGAAGAGTGTGCTCCGGGTATCAAAAGTTTGGGAAACATCGAACATGTTACATGATACATCATGGGGATGGCTAGTGGCTTAGAGGTTCTGGCAGGAGTGGGCAGCAGTTCAGTCTTCAGTGTAACCCTCCTTATGGTCTCCTCAACTGTAGTGGAAACAGACTGTGGAATGAGTTGTTCCTTTTTTGATAGCCCCAAATTGCATAAAGTATCCATCAGTCCCCTGGCATTGACCTGATCACAAAGTCAAAATAAAAGTAATTCCAGTCAGTCACCATTTGCTCATGTTTTTACCATTAAGTAGCATATGTCCCAGGTGTAGTTTTTTGTAAAGCAAATATTTTACAAAGGCACGTATCAACAGGAATGCTCTCAGACATTCAACATTTATTGTTGGGAAAGCCTTTTGGTTGTATTTAAATGTTTTCCTAGAATGCTTATAACTCACGAGAGGTTAAAGCCTGAAATTGTACAAATCTATCTCGATTACAGGCAAGAATCAGGGACAAGGAGTATTTACTAAGCAAACATTTTGTTGTAAATGAAAACCAGAAAGTTCAACTGTTCAACCTGTTTTCTTCCCCAAGCAGAGTAAAGCACAAATAGTACATAAATAATATATATGTTGAGAAGAAGGTTATGTTTTTAATTATTGAAACTTTTCATCTATTGGGGAAAAATACATTTGAATTCTAAAGAATAAAACAAGCAAAAGAAAATGAGTACCTCTGTGCAGATACACTTGGGAGTATGTGTGGATATCCAACTCAGTTGTCCACTCCTGGGGGGCAGCAGAGAGGCTGTGCATTTTCTGTAGATGCTGCGAATCTATGTGGAAAGGGTTTGTCATTTCAAACACAACACATTGCTTCCTACTACTCTTTTAGCTCACCCCTAAAACTGTGTTACGGGTCTAGTGGAATTCAGAATGGTGGCTCAGCTCTCACAGGAGATGTGGCAAAAACACACTCCAGCCACAGGCACTTCCTGATCTGGCTCTTCAGGAGGTGCACGGCACTGTTCCACTTGGGCACAGCAGTGATGGCGGTGGGGTGAATGGAATAGAGTTATACCATCAAATTAATTACGAACATATTATTAATCGATTATGTTATATTATAATAAGAATAATATCTTTAAATTCCTTTTTTTAAATGGGCTGCCATTCAATTCTGAAAAGTTTTGAAGAGGTGCCTCAAGTCTAAAAAGGCTGAGAGCCACTTCTCTAGATAGACTATCAGTTTCCTAAGATTCAAATTCAGCCAGTTAAGTCAGAACAAGTTGTACTTCAATCTTCTTTTGACTGATTATAAAGGTCGATAATAATGAAGCCTTCCCAGTACTGTGAGAAACTGTCCTGTTCCTGCAGAAAGTTCTCTCATACAAAATGATTCCTGCTTTATGAATCATTTAGTATTATAAAAGTAACATCATCATAATGGATTCCTGTAATGGGATCGGTCTCCTGCATTGAAAATAAATGTGTGTACTATATTAGATTCAGAATTTTTTTTTGATAAGTGTATTCTTCTAGCAGCAGGAAACCATTACCCTGTGATAGAGTCCTGTGCAATTGACTTTATCTGTCAATTATCCTCTCTGCAGCATAGTTTAGCCTCAGTGACATCCTATGCAGCATGTAATTTTATCATTTTATCCTATATACAGATGGGTTAATTCAGATGGTTTGTGTTTCATTAAATCTTTGGAATTATCTTTTAGGTTTCTGGATGCATGATGCTGAGGAGCTGAAGATTAATATAATGTGCAGTTCGGTAAGGAAACATTCATTCAAATACAAATATACTCAGGCTTCCCGCTTTTGGGCATCTTTGCTTGCTTGGTTGAAGGCCTCACTTTAGGGCTTTAGGTCTCAATGGGCACAGCTACATGAGACACTTACTGTGCATTAGCCTAATAACACTGTGCAGTGGTGTACAGTTTAAAACCGTGCTAATAACCTATCGTGCAGTGTTATTAGTACGGATCCTGGTTTTCCCTAATAAAAAATCTCAAATTTTCTGATTAAAAGCCCCAAATTAGCAATTAAACTGAAACACCACTAAATGTATATAGGTATCAATTAAACACAATGTTTTATTGACAATTAAATTTGGACACCTACCAGCATAGGCAACGCACAGGAGGAGCACAGGGGGGTACATGCCGCCCCCAAGATTGGCCACCCCCAGCTTCTGTGGGCGTCGCCACTTGCCACTGCCAACACTGCTGGTGGCAGCTGCGGGCAGTCCCTGCTCGTCGCTTGCCTCCATGGTGCTCCCCCATTGCAGGAGGCACTAGTCATTCATGCCTACCAGTGCCTCAGTCACTATAATAAAATACATTCTAGATACCTATACATTTTGGCACTTGATTTTGGGGTTTTATCATGAAAAATCAGAGCTCCCCCTGCCCCCTTAGCTCACAGAATGCAGGTCCAGGCCCCTCACTCCCAAGCCACAGCCCCTGGCTCTTCTGGTGCCCCTCATTCTGCACCCCCGCACAGCCTCCTGGCTCTGCTGGTGCCCCTCACTTCCCTCCCACACCCATGCTGGCTCCCCCCCACTTGTAGCCCCCTGCCCCCCCCACAGCCCTGTCAGAGGGGACCCCCAGCTGCCAGGGCTACAGGGCCAGGGACCTGGGTCCACAGCCTCCCACCCCCTGCAGCAGCACCTGAGCCCCAGCTGCCAACCATGGGAGACAGCAGCTGCTGCAGCATAGCAGCCCGGCTCCCCACCCCGCCACGGGGAGCATGGTGGGAGCAGAGCCCATGGTGAGGATGGGTGCAGGCTGCCTGCTGCAGGCTCAGGCAGGGATGCCGGCTCCCCAGCAATGCGTGCACTCCTGCAGGGACAGGAGGGACCATGGCCCCCGGATCTGTGTGCGGGACAGAGGCAGGTGTGGGGGTGGGCTCTCCGCCCTGCTGCCCCCTCCCCCCCCAGGGCCTCCGCAACCAAGCGGACAGGACCCACCACGTCAGGATATAGTGGGGCTGGGTGGGGAAGCTCCTTGCCACTGCAAACCCTATGCTGCCCTGGTAACACACCCCCTGCCCACCCAACAGCAGCAAGGTGCACAACTCCATGCCACTGTACCTGCTGCTGCAGGGCAGGCAGGGGGTGCCTTGCCAGGGTGACATGGGGCTTGCAGTGACCAGGAGCACCCTCTCCTGGCCCCACTCTGCCCTGTTATGCCAGCTCCTGCCTGCTGGACTGTAGAGGTCCCAGCGGGAAGGCAGCAGGGTGGGGAGACAAAGCCCACAGTGAGCAACCCTCACCTGCCCCTACCCCTACCCCACGCACAGGTCTGGGGGGCACATGTCCCCCCATGTCCGTGGGAATGTGCACATCAGCAGAGAGCCAGCCCTGCCCCCTTCCCCTGGATGAGCCGCCCACAGCCCTGTCCTACTCCCCGCTGGGGCCCTGCAGCCACACGTTCTGGCTCCAGGCCCCAAGCCCCATGCACCGCCTGACTGCCCCAGCCCTGCCCAACTCCCTCCCTATGGGGACCTTGATCCCCTCTCTTCCCCGCCTCCTCCGCTGCCAGACTTACCTGCAGGAACTGCTCTCAAGGCTGCCTACCTGCCATGTACGTGTACATAGCACCCGCTGCCTGACCACCTTCCTTCCACTCCCCCCAGCCCCTTGCAGCCTGGAACTGCCATCCTGCACAGAGCTCTTTGCGAAAATGCAAAATCTGTGTGTTTCTCTGTTAAAATGAAAAATCCGTGTTTTTTCGGGTAATAGGGGAAATTCACTTTTTTTCTGTTTCTCCATAGGTTAACCAGTTCCCTGGTTAATAGGTTAATGCACAGTAAGTGTTACAAAATAACTATGCCCCAGCACTACTGTGCAGTAACTCTAGTTACTGCACATTTATTTAGTACTTTATTAAGCAAGTACTAAACTAAATACACAGTATATAAGCACATTAATGAATGCGTAGACGTGCCTGGTATTTCCTAGACTCCACTGTGCTCTTCTGTCCTACCATGCAGTTCTTTTTCTGCTGCCGTGCTCCCCACTGCCATGGGTCCTGCCTGTAGGACAAACAGTGCCCTTCCTCAGACAGAAGTCAGTGTACAGATGTAATGAAAATAATGGAGTTTTTTTTTATGGCAGCTGATAGACACAGCCAGACTCTGTTATTCTCCTTGGTTCTGCTGTTACTGAGAATGACTGTGCTGCTCAGTGCCACTATTCTGGTGGTCTTTATAGTTTGAGGCCTACAATTAAAAGTCATGAAATGAGTTCCTGGCTATAGCACAATGCAGAATATAAGCATTTTTTAATTATGCTCCAAAACTATTCAGCAGTCTTACTTGAAGCTAAAGGGGCTGGCTGAAGAAAAAATAGTTGATTAACAAACCTTGGTCCAATGCTAGGGTTCATGGTCATTGGGGGCCTGAAAAAGAAGAATGGCTTGGAGAGAAGGCGAGGAATTTGGTCAATCTGGACCTCGGAAGGATCAGCAGGATGCTAGCTAGTCTGGAAAGGAATTCCGCGGGGCCTTTCCAATCTAGGTTTGGATGATTTAGGGGGTGGGACTCGATGATCTATTGAGGTCCCTTCCGACCCTAGCATCTATGAATCTATGATTGGTATACCCAGTAGCCTGAACCTTTCATCACTGTCTTTGCCTCTCCCTCTTGGAGCACTTAGTGATCCCTACATGGGTCTTAGACAAGTCTACCCTATAAGGACTCTCCAGGCATCCTTTCTTCCTCTTCACCTCCAGTCACTTCCTTCCAGAAAGGAGGAAGTGCAATAGAATTAAAGGTCCCAGCTAAAGATTCAGACTATCCAACCTTCTGCCTTGCAGCAGTCTTACAGAGAGAAACAAGTTCATCAACTTCAGGTAACAACTTGGGGGGCAGGAGGTAGAAACTGGGAAGAAGTAGTAAAAGAGGGAGCTTGACAGCATCTCAGCCAAAAGAGGGCATTGGAGTAAGCAGAATTCTAGCTGGAACTGAAGAGACAGGAGAGGTTTAGGGTCATCTCTATTGGAAGAGGCAGGAAAGTGGCAGAAGCAGGGAGTTCAGCATGCAGATATTGCTGGTTGGATCTGCCTGGTGAAACCTCTGCATTGTTCCAGCACTCCTCTAAAGTGATGTCTAGTCTGATAAATTTACCAGTAAATATGGTCAAACTGTGTCAGGGAGAACCTTCCAGTAGTCCCAGTTATCCCATGCACAAATTGCTTTTGCTTAGAGTAAGATGTATAGCAGTGTGGGGGGAGGTGTTAAAGGAATCAGATGGCTCTTCTTTGGAGCTAGCTGAAGTTTTCCAAACTTTAATTTTCACTGAAATTTGTTGTTGAAAAATCCTCCCCTTGCCAAAACTCACACAGGGTTTCAGCTTTCTTTGCCTCAGCTGTGCTTCTCTGGGTCTGTGCTCTCGGCTGCTAATGAAGAGTCTCATGTATCTCAAATGAGAGGGGCTTGTGGTTTTGGAGCAGGACAGTCAAAGTTCTGCCTGCTAATGCTGGGCCCATGGGATAACAGAGCTCTCTCTGAACTGTTTGCTGTGTCTGAATGCTCTACTAAGATCCTGAAGATTATATTCTGGGACTTGGGGAAATATCTGATGGAAGATGGGATTTGGGAAGTGAGGATTTGGCACACTCATTTGTTGTTTGCTTGATATTTTTTTCTTTCTCTAATAAGGCTCCCCTTTACTACATTGTACCAGGACTTGATGTTATCTTACTGTTTTTCTCCTGGCTCCTTGACTTCTTCAGAGCACTATCAGTATTGCTTATTGACATTATTCAAAGTAGAACAGTGCTCACTGGATACTAATCTTCAAGACAATTTGAATCTCTGCTTTGCCACCATTAACTGTTTGCAGTGGGTCCAGGTGTTACCAAACAGGTCAGCAGCAGCTGAGCCTACAAAGATCTCCTGAGTGCATTGGCAAAGCATCATCTAGCAGAGTAGGTCTTACACTAGTATGATTGAAGTTAAAGCCATTCTCTAGAATATTGTTGTAGTCACCATTCTATTGCTTCAGGGAGAAGTGAGTTAGGAATTAAATCCCCATGCCTCTGCTTTAGAGATGCTTTGGTCCGATTTATGGGTGGAAGCGACAGAAACATATTCCTAATGCTATTAGAGATTTATAATAAAATCTTGTATATACTCAGCATTTTCTCTGAGTTGGCTTTGATTTGCAAATAAAACAATTTTTGCTTTTTAACTTTACTTCTAGGATTAACCTTTAAATGTGTTTGTTTTGGGAGATTACAGCCTTGAAACCTAAGAAACTCAGATACAAAATCCTGAATTAATTAAATATAATTTGCATGTTTGGAGAAAATACAAAATCTAGCAGAGTTCCTGGATTATGTATGACCTTCTGAATCAATGCACACCATTTCAATGGATACATCCTGTTCCTTCCTATGAATTCTGATGTTTTTGGATTGAACCTTTCTGTTTTCTTCAGAAGATCTGTGTCTCAGTTAAAGACTTAAATTCTTGGTTAATCTTGGTTTGGCTTATCTTTTGATTCCAATCTTCAAGACAATTTATGATGTTTTAAATGAGTTTTTGTTTTATTCTAACTTGGGATTGGGGGTAATGAGGATAGCAAGCATCTTTGGTAAATGAGCCCTTAGGAGACTCCTGCATTAAAATAATGTGAGGGATGGATATGGCTAATAGCCAGTTGATATTGTTTTGACACAAAGGTAGGACTTGCTGGCTGCTGTGGTCTTAGTATGCAAAAACATGATTGTGATAAGTTGACTTGGCTAGTAGAATGTGGATCAAAACTTTGTGGTCAAGTTGCCAGAGCAGGAATTTGTATTATCTTAGACTTCGGTATAGTAATTCATTCTTGTACAGAAGGAAGGCAGACTGGTGTCAAATGGCAGAAAATCAAAATGGAAGCACTTTACATCCTTAGATGCAGTTTTGAATGTGGTATCTATGCTAACTAGGAATTGAAAAGCTTTAAGCAGTGTTGCTAACCACCAGATTAAAAAATATATATGAGATTTTAAATTAGTCTGTTTTATGGTCTGCTGTTTGAGACTTTGTGGTTCAATCCCTCTCCATTTCCTGGAGCAGCACCATTTGATGGGAAGAGAGAAGGAGGAAGTTCTCCAA
>NW_005842207.1:77279-92162 GCF_000455745.1 Alligator sinensis | reverse complement strand
AAGAGTGGATTAATTCCTCAGTACCACAGAGAAAAGAAGTCCTGAAGCGGGAGTTGTCAAGGGGTCCAAGTGGTGCACAGATACAGGGGGGGAAAAACAGTGCAGGTGAGGGAAGGGAAGATTGGGAAGGGCATTGGACCTCCTTACCTATGGTAAATTAATCCCCTTTCCCAAAAGAAGATAAAGCAGTGATGGCATCCCAAAGTGAGCAGCTAAGATCATAGGGTATTTGCTATCTTAACTCTGCTTTTTCCTGTTTTCTAACATTTATAATTTGTTTCTTGATATTTATGGGTAGCCTAAGGGCTTTATGTAATTCTAGTATTCCTCTGAGGGGTATCTGGGATACTTCAGTCTGCATTCCCAGTGTTCATGAGTGAAGCTCTTGTGTTCAGGAAGTACACGAGCCGCGGTGAGCAATGTGCAGCTCTAACCTCAGCTTCGTATTAGCAAGCTGTTGTGGAGGGTTATTTTTTAATATATTGGAAAGATTTTGTGCCTTTATGTTTTCCTACTTCAGTCCTTTTCTCAGAAAAACTCAGAAATTATAATTATCCTGGGATTATACACCATTTGCAGAAACTGTCTTTTTTTTGTTCTGTAAGCATTATGGATCTCTGGTCCATGACTACAGCTCAAAGGTGCTACCTCAGTATAAATAAATAATGAATATGGAAACAGTAAAGATTTATAACTAAGAAAATTGTTTAGGTAATTTGGAGACTGATTCTAATGTTGAGTTGATTTTATCTTTTTTTTTTTTTGCTCATTATTGGACTGCAAGTTTCTTTAAGTCATAAGAATCTTGTATGCACTTTCTGAAAGATCGAGGGCCTTCTCTTCAGAAGCACTAAACCTATAGCTCAAATTCAACAGATGAGGACCTCGGGTGCTTAGCATCTTTGCAAAAAAAACCTCAGCACTTTTGTACCGTTTAAGATGTTCAGACTTAAATCTTATTTCTTTACCAAGTCTCCAAAATATTTTGGAATTTTTTTCAATGAAATGTTTACAAGATATACCGATATGACTATGTGGAATCTATTTCTTGTTTCTTCACTGATTAATTTGATGTAATATCATCTTAAACTGATAAATACAATATAACAAAAGTAAAAATATTCTTTTTTCTAATGCGTAATGCTGGTTTTTGTTATAATCCCATTGGTCTGATATCAAATAATCATAACACATCGATCAGATTTGACATCCAAATCATGAATTTTTTAAGGCTTTTAAAAGGATGAAAATGGAAGATCATCAGTTGTGATTCTGGAAATTATAGTTGATATTTCTTCGTTCTGACAGTGTGCTTTAAATGCCTTTACTTTTACTAATGACTGCAGTAGTATAAATAGCTGTACCAGTCAATGTGTCATTTGTTTTGAAACTTCAGAACACACTGAGAAATTTGTTTTTAAGCAAATGCATTCCAGTAAATTAAATGTAGTCTATTTCCTAGCTTATAGGTTCATAAGAACCACTGTAAATGTTAAATGTTTTATATCATATTTTTTCTGACTCCTATGCGAGTTATATATATCCAGGTTTTACTCTAAAAAGTGACTCTGTAAAAACAGTATTATGCGGTTCATTATTTATTGTCTCTCAATGGCTTCTAGATCAAATATTGACTTTCACTCTGTAAGCTCAGATTCTGATTGTCAAACTTGGGTCATGTCTCATTTCTAGGAATAAAGATTCAGCAGGCTAGATTCTGTTCATATTTATACTAGGCTTCCCACCTCCGTTGTTTTCTTTAAAGTTGCCTAAGGGTATCTGAGAACAGAATTTGGCTGTGTTACTACCGTATTGGTAGCATGGCCATATGTCCCGGATTGGCCGGATTATATAGGCTGTCTCAGCATCCCAGAAAATTTAAGCAAAAGTCCCAGATTGGTAGGAACCTGGGAGCTGTGGGGCTGCGGCTGGGGCGGGGTGCTGGCCAGTCTGGGGGCAGTGCGTGCGCTCTGTCTGCCCCATACTGACTCGCAGCTCCGGCCCCATCCCAGCACCTGCTGCCATATCTTGGTGATGTGCAGATAAACCAGGCTGGGCCAGCCACATCGCAGCCACCACGGCCTGGCCCAGCCAAGCCGTGCCCTAACCGGGGAGTGGGGTGCGAAGCCTGGGTCGGCACAGCCGACCCAGTCCAGGGGCATACGGCCAGAGCCGTGAGTCAGACAGGGCCCACATGGCACCCCCAGCTCGAGCCTGGATCCCTAGCTCCAGTGAGAGGCACAGCACTCCTCAGCACATCCCAGGGGAGCCGGGGGGTGGGTGTGTGTGTGTGTTGGTGACATTGTTCCAGAACAGAATTCAGCTCATTCTTATAACTTTATTGTCTCTGCAGTTCTAATGGGTTAAAAAGTAGTAGGATTTTTTTTTGTCATTACATTCAACAGATAAGAATAGCCACAAGGAGCAGATCTGTTGCACAAGACAATGAAATTTGCCTCACCGATTTACTTAATTGTACATTTTATCATGCAGGGTTCAAGATACATAATGTCAGCAAATACAACATAATACTGAATTCAGATTGTTAAGGAAGCAAAAATTTATTCACCTTTCAAATATCATACAGAATGTTTCTTTACAAATATGCAAACAATATATAAAATTAATGTTCTATAAAATCGCTCACTATTCAATTTGTAAAGAACAAAGGATTCTAAAAAGCCACAGTCACAAATATTGTAATTTTAGTCATTTGACTAAAGTTTATATCATGTTCCTATGGCCTTTAATCATATTCAAAACAGATGAACAATCTCAGTAAACCCACATGCCAGTGTCGCACAACATGTCCTTGAAGTTTTACCTGTGATTTTATCTGCAAACATGGTTCCTTACTTCAAATTATATTTCACACCTATACATTATTTTAGTTTTCAAATGCTTATCAGTATGAACACTCAATCATTTCTTTTCAAGATATGCTGGGCAGATCTTTAGCTGGTATCACCTGTCATAATCTCACTTATCATTTTTCCTTGTGATGAGAGAATAACAGAACCAATTAAAAATATAAGAAAATAGATTTTTTTTTAATCCATGTAATAACAAGAAAACAATAGCAAGAAAATCATGAATTATTATCAATTACTATTTCACTCTATGTTTTATTTGGGCCATATTCCTTTTTAAATCATGAAAATAAAGCATTTCTTTTTAAACCAATGTGATCAGCCTGCTTTGCTATGCCTACCCATACAACATAATCCTGTGGTTATGTGTCTCTGGATGCATGGACAGAGCTGCAGTACCAAGCTCATAACATATTAAAAATACAACCTTCAAATGACAAAACGGCTTGACCATGGATTTCTTGTATGTGTGTGAGAGAGAGAAATCCTATTAATGCGTGAAAAAATTATTAGCATAGTGGGCTTTATTCATCCAATATTGCTTCGTGCACACCATGGAAATTCACAGCACTCCTGCTAACCTATTCACAAGGAACTCATTGATTTAAGTGCTGAAATGAGGTGGCTAGACGGTGTGTGCAACACTACCCTCTTCTAGGGAGAAATGTTTGCTACAGTATTTGTACAGCAGTGGTCTAGATGTTAGCTGCTGCTACCCTTTGCAGCAGGAGCATCTGCACAGGGGAAAGAGATAACAGTTTGATTCAGCAGCAGGGTCTGCCCCAGCAGCCATTTGATGGTGTTGCTTACATTAACAAAGTGAAATGAGAAGAAGGGAAAGTAACCTTGCACATACTGAAGGGACACCCTCAACTACAGTTCAGGCAGCTTGGTGCCATGGATGCTGCAGAGGGAGGAACTGTCCACAGGCAGTCACAGGTTATCGCCGCCCTCTACTGCAGCTGCCTGTGTTTTCATTGCTGGCCAGATAAGTCTTTCCTTCTTTGGTCCACCTTCTAAAAACAGCACAAGTTTTATCTGGGGGTGGGAGATGTCATAAATACAGTATCAACAAATAAATCTTGCTTCATGATGTCTGATCAGGTTAGTCAAAATGACAGAGACTTGTGTTTTCAGACCCAGAAAGGCTGCTGTTTTTTTATCCCTGGTGCAGCAGGGTTCACCTGAAAACTATGGGACAGCCAAAGATTCTTCACACGATGAAAACTGCCCTATCCCTTCCTCTCCCCTGAAAGAATACAAGCATTAATCAAGACATGAACCTTGGATCAGATCCTACACCACATACTGGGTGCCTAAGTACAATCATAGTACATGTTTTGGTAGCTGAAGTGACATTATAGCCATTATGGTTCAGGAACAATGTGAGGGGCGAGGATTGTCGTGTGTGATATCTTTTGTTGGACCAATGGCATGTTTGGAAGAGCCTGAGACAAGCTTTTGGATGTAGAGCGTCCTTCTTAAGACCTGAAGAAAGCTTATCTCAGTTGATCCCAAACAGTTGGTCCAATAAGATACCAGCCACAAAAATCCTTGCCTCTATCATATTCCATGCTACTTGAGTCTCTGCATAAAGATAAATGCACTTGCTTCTATAACACACTGTCATCTTACCCTTGAGACTTAATTGCAAACAAGTAGCAATCAGACCCATCCACCTTTTTCTGTTAACTTTCCAGAGACTTGAGTGGGGTAGAATAGCATCACACTTAGACATCTAAGCCTACTTGAGAATTTAATAAATGCAATAGAATGTAGCCTCTCACGTTAATAGGTTTTTATATATTCATTGGACTCTGCTGTGTTCATAAGACTTAAAATGCGATCTCTGCCACAAGGATATTTTTCTCAGCTTCAAGCTTAAAAATCAATCCACAGAAAACCTGCACCTAGCTGTTTAAAGCAGCCAACTAGTATAGAATCTAATCTTGGAGAGGGCAAGGTAACCACAGTCATCTATTTTTCTGGGTTTTTTAATCTGACTTCTAGACAATTGGGCAAAAAGAAAATTACATCCCTCTGTCATGTGATCTGCATTAAAGACATTACATATTCTTGCTGGAGCAGTCTGACATCAAAGGAGATGGTAATATCCCATATATGCAGAGCATGTGGTAGGGTGTCTACTGGTTTACTGTAGGGCACTAAGAGAAATATATTGTGGGCCCAATAGTGCAAGTTGCTGGATGCCCTCTATTAATGACTCCAGCCAGAATAGACTGCTTTTAGGATATCCTGGGCACCTCACAGGGTTTGAGTTCAAGATTTGATTCGTAATTAGGCTTTGCCAGTGTCAAGACCTAGAATGCAAGAGGCAAGGATTTCTGGTATCTTTTATTGGACCAGTTGAGTTAAAGTGAGACATGCTGTAGAATGTAAGATATTCTTCCTCTGATTATAGTAAACTAAGCACAGAAAGTGAAGCACAGCATAGGGGAGGTAGGCTGAGAGAAATGCTCAGATGTAGCAGACACGCAATTAGCAAAAGAAAAGAAGTTGATTACTGGGAGATCAAGGCCTATCAAAGGAAGGGAAATGTGGGGAGGGGGCAGTGGAGGACTGACTTCACTTTCCTTGTGTGGAAAGAATTCAGGAGTTAGATAAATTATAATGGGCCAGAAATCCAATATTGGTGTTTAGTCCTTAGTTCACAGTTTCACAGTGTCCAGCTAGCTTAGGAATTTTTATTCCCAAGTTTTCCTTCTAAAAGTGTTGAGATGTCTCTTGAGTACAAGGATAGTGAAGTCAGAAAGAGAGTAGTTCTGTGAAAAATTTGCTCCCAATGGTAAGCATATGTCTCCATCCTTTATATTTTTTTCTGTGAGAGTTCATTCTCTTGTGTAGTTGCTGTTCAGTTTCACTCACCCAGTTGTCATGAGGGCATTTGGTGCATTGGATCGGGTATATCACCTTTAGGGAAAGAAATGTATAGAAACCACGGATACTCATGGTTTCTTTATGTGGGGCTGTTGATAGTACTGGCAGTGGAGATGTGCTGACAGGTGAAGGTATTTTTTGCCAAGGCAAGGCTGTGTGTTTCACTTGCTGTCTATTGGGCAAAACAGGGTACGCTTCTGCTGATGAGATGGCAAGGTTGGGTGGGTGGGGGGTGTTTGAAAGCCAGGAGTGGAGGGGCTGGTAATATTTCTCTCAACATCTGATCTTTGTTCAGTATAGGCTGGAGTTGTTTGGTGATTCTTCTGATTTGGTTCCAGTGTGGGGTGATAGGTGACCATCTGGGGGGGTGGGGTGCAATAATAGGGGGTTTTCAAGAGGAACAACGGCAGCTTGGTATTCATTTACGGTGGCTGAATTTTGGACGAACAAAATTCTTTGAGTACCATGGTGATGATGTTTCTAGGTTTGCTGAATTCCTATTTGTCCCTAGTTTTTGTTTCAAATGTTCTATGTTTATTTTGACATTGAATTAGAGACAATATTTGAGAACCTGTCCTGAAAAATATTATTCTATAACTTACACACGTCAATCATTTCAGTGTGGGGGTGAGGGAAATGGTTGAGAATGAACCAACTGTTCTTTTATAGTTTTTGAAACAGTGTGTTAGGTATAGAGAATACCGCACCAAATGCTTATATAAAAATAAAAATAAATTGCAGGTGTTTTTTAATAAAATAATGTTACCAGTTTAAAGAAATGCTCATCTTCGTATACATGTACAGTTCAGTATTTATAGAAAGACTCACTGTGAAAATCATCAGTCCACTGAAAATAAGATAACAAACATTTTCAGAAATCAGAAGACCCTAATCCTTTTCTATGAGGCTCTCTGATATAAAGCTACTTTAGCTTTGTTTCTGTAAAGAGTAAAGAAACTCTATTGTCAACACACTGATAACTGTATTAATAACACTAAAATAAAGGAAAAAGCAAATGATCTACACATAAGCTAGCTGTAGAAAGACAAGTTTATTTGTAATGGAATCTTACTTAATATTCACTTACCTATTCAAATTAATATATTATTGTAATGCAACTTAAAAACACCTAAGAGATATAGTTCTCTTTTTAATCTGCGAGACAAAGCTGAACAGTAGCAACCTAAAAGTCTGCATGATTTAAGATGACCTCCACAATTTCATAAACATACATATTCCATTACATAATTAAGTACTCTTCATATTCTAAGAAAAATCTATGTTTAGAAACACTTCATAAAACAACACATTTTCTGTGCTCTTATATATATTCTAGACACACTGGTTTGTTTTTTGGAAACTACGTCTTCAATTGCCTATACAAAATGATGCATAATACAAATCAATTTTTTGTAAATAATTTTATGCGTTAATTTATAACTGGGGTTTTGTTTGCAGTGAAAGCTGAAAAATGACTTGCATAATTGTAAAAATACAAGTGTTTTTTTTCCTGGAATTCAATATTAGAATTAACTATAGTTATATATATTCTGTACATTTTTAATCTATGGGCATTTTCATGAATTTGTAAATTTTATTCTGCATCTCAAATAGAGGACATTAATCTTTTAAAATATAATTTCTGGCAAGCATGCACAGAATATTTAGACTATTATATGGAAAACAATATTTCACCAGAGTTTCTCATAAAATATGGAAAATTATTACCGCTAACTTTTTAAGAGCATAATTAAAGCAATAGAAATGGAAAAACTGATTTTCGAATTGTTTTTGAGATACCACTTACTTTTGCCAAAAGATATCATTAGGATTTCATCATAAAATGTTAACTGAAAATATTTTTGATTTTTCAATATGCATTTTTCAGTTTCAGCTTCTGACAACTGAAGAAACAAGTCTTTCAATGATATCTTGAAGTGTTACTGTTTTTCAACATTTTTGTGGAAAAAAATCTTGATGTTAAGGTCTCAATCGCAGCTACATAAGGCCTCACACTAGCCCTCTCAACAAGTTTTTGATCATACGAATACAGTATTAAACAATAATGCACCCTTGAGGGCTTGATAAAGGACTTTGGTGCTTACCAACTTAGGCAGTGCAAAGCCTGATATTAGGTGCTGGGCCCCAGAGTCAAATCCAGCACCAGGCTCCCTGTACAGTGTATCAGGAGAAGCAGGTACCTCGGATGGGCAATTCAGAAAATACAGAGACTAAACCTCTCCTGAGGGTAAGAACCAACATTTTACTCTGAAAGAACTGAACAGGGCTCACTGTTTTCTTTAATAAGACAATTGTAGGAATTCTGCCCACAATTTATATCATGTTCTAGCAGCTCAAACACTGAACCCCCCTCATTTCCTGGGTTAAACTTGTATCTCCCAATTCCCAAGTGAGTGCTTTAACCACACCGAACAGCATAGCTCACTGAAACTGTGCTGCTGTGCAGAAAGAAGTGCAAGTTTGATGGAGCCAGACAGCCAGCAAGCAAGAGGGAGTCTGACTACTAGGGCTGTGCGGAGCTTCAGTAGCTGATTCGATTCAGAGGAGATTTGGCCTGATTCGGGGGCTGAATCTCCAAATCTGAATCAAATTGGGAGACCAATTAAAAGCTCTGAATCAATTTGAAGCATCCAAATCAATTCAGAAAAGCTTCGGAAAAGATTTGGCTGCTTGGGAGATTCGGCCATAGACTAAACAGGCAGCTGACAGCTGCCTCCAGCTGGTAAGTCTGTTGGGGAGGGAAGGGGTGTGGGGGTGGCAGGGATTGGGGCTGGGACAAGCTGCCCAGCTGGGGCGGGGAGCGGGGGCTGTGGGACTCGGGGAGGGGGGCACAGGATGTGGGCGCAGCAGGACTGGGAGTAGGGGCCAACCCCAGGGCAGAGGCAGTTACAGCTGGGGGCCCGACAGGAGAAGCCCCCATGGCTTCCCTGCCCGGCCCCATCCCCGGGCCCGGCTCAGCCTCCCAGCAAATTAAAAAAAAAAAGGAAAAAGCAGTTGAGATTAGGGCCTCTGAGGGCTCGTGGCAGAGCACACCTGTGCAGCACAGGGCAGTAGGGGGCAGTGGGGATTGCCCCCCCCACCTCTGCCTGGCACCCGCACAGCAGCTGTCCCATGGCACAGGTGCAGTGGGGTGCGCTATCTGGGAGGTGGGGCGGCGCCAGCAGTCAGCTGGAGCCTCGCAGCCCCAGCTCTCAGAGAGCGCACAGCACCCTGCCAAGCTGCGCTGCACCCACGCCATAGGGCAGCTGCCACACAGGTGCCATCTCCCCTGCCCCCCACTGCACAGGGGGGGCTCTGCCATGAGTGCCCAGAGGCCCCCATCACTGTCCTCCGAATCGACCAAATCCGAATCGAGTTCTTCCCTATTCGCATAGGTCTACTGACTACAGGTTAGTCATTCTCAACCCTGTTAGACTCAAGCACCCCTTGGAAAATGCCAGCTCTTATTTTTGCTGTAGTGAAAAAACAAGTGAAAGCTAGCATAGCTTTCTTCTGTTTCAAACAACTCAGAAAGGCTACAATAGATCAGAAGGGTTTTTACACTATGGATTCCTATTTGAAATCTCTGGGTTTCTCTTGTGAATTATGTGTAGGTGTTTGTACACCTAAAACTGCTGATATTGTGTAGCACCCTGCAGCACCCTTAAAAGGATCTCGTGGCATCCTCACTTTTCCACAGGCTTGGGCATTCACCTGGGGATGGGGAGTCCTGGGTTATGATCTTGCTGCCATCCTTACTTATGTATTCAACAATCTCTGGTTAAGAAACACAAATAACTTTAGGAACAGGAACTGGAATTTGCACTACCTCCCCCACGCCATTCTGCTTAAGTTCTGTTGTAGGCATCTAAGTCCTTTCTTAGTTCTGGCTACTGGAAAG
This sequence comes from Alligator sinensis, assembly GCF_000455745.1. Classification (NCBI taxonomy): domain Eukaryota; kingdom Metazoa; phylum Chordata; order Crocodylia; family Alligatoridae; genus Alligator; species Alligator sinensis. The sequence continues at coordinate 82,493 of NW_005842207.1, read as the reverse complement.
GACTGAAGAAACCAGAACTTCAGGCAAAGTAATGTGTAATGAAAACCATAACCATGAAAATCAAGAGCATAGCTGATTTTTATTTCAGATGGCTTTACATCTTCTTACTGTGAAACAGTTCCCTTCTTTCATTGATTAACTGTAGCAGAATAACCTTTTCTCCATTATAAACTACTAATATCCCACTTAAGAGCTCTAACTTTTCAGGTCAGTACTCTACAAGTACTGGTTATATGCTTATACTAATACTTTTAGTTTGAATGAGCAGAAGTGGAGATTTCAGTTTCTAGGTGCCAGACACTTTATTTCTAAAGCTGTAACAAAAATGTGTACAAAGCATCAAAATATCCTTCTATTGTAGAGTAATAGTAAACATTTTTCAACAATTTTCAGGCAAGAATATCACATTCAAATATATTAGTAATTCTGAGCCCCTGTATTCAGAATTTTTGTTTCCTGTGGGTTTTGTTTAATGCATAAATATGTGAAGCCATACCTAAATGTATTTATAAAGTTTAACAGCATAGTTATATATTAAAGCCTTTCAGAGTTATAGACAAGCAATACTACACAAGGAACATAGTGTACACATTTTGGAATCTAACTTCATTCCTTTGAGTCCCATACTGACATTGGAAAATACATTGCTTTTTGCCAAGCACAACTTCCGGCCATTTGGAATACTCCTTTTCTGTATCACCCAGACTGCTTGACAGGGTTTTCTTTTAACTTATGTTTAATATATCAATTCACAGTGGATCCCTCAATAAGGATTATCAGAGAATTTAAAGGTAAAAAATACCCACCTTATTTAGGACTTCTGCACCAGTCCCTGAAAGGGGATAATTGTTCTTCTGGGGAGTGTACACATATACAGTACAAACTTTCTGACAGTTACACCAACTTAACTTTTTTAAATCAACGTAACTGTCAGAGCATATATACGTATGTAGAACAGAGTCCAATTGAAATGTGGCGCAAGATAATACACCTTCAAGTTGTATTATCTTGAGTCGCATTAGTTAAGTTGACTTAGCTCACAAGATGGCTGCCACCATGTTGAGGAGCTATACATGTATATGCTCCAACATGGCTTAAATTAAGTCAACCATTAAGTTGACTTAGTTAAGTCACCTTGTTTTAAGTCAACATAGTGCGTGTGTATGCACTCCTGTTTTCTAGTGCTTTCTCCAGATTACTTTGAAATGTCTCAAATTATGGGCTCTTGTTATATAGCTCATTTCTCTTAGGTAAACTATTTCACATTGATGTAAGAAATGTGGTTAATAAAATTTAAAAAAATCAAGGCTCATGGGCATATAGCCTCATGGTGATGGTGCTTAGCAAAATTTGCGCTCTCTCACCCATTGAGCTAGCAGTCAGTACATTGAACATACAGTCAATGACTGAATTTTACTCTCATTTTTATAAAATACAGTATTAGTTTGATTGTAAACCTTATTAGCAGAGAAACACTAACTGCAGTAAAATAAGCATCTGCTACAACATAAAGCCAACTACTTATCTTGATTACTCCACTGTATATATGAAGTAATTTCACACATGTTCCTGTGGATTTAAGTGCCTTTAAATGAGATCAGAATCAGGTCCTGAGTCTCTCCTTGCCTCTGTACTTATATATTTCCTCTTTCATAGGACCAAATTATTCCCTCAACCACATAGCTTGAAGGAGTCAAAGTAGTTTTCCACTACAATGTTTCCATGTTTTCTGGATATTACTCATGAGAATTAGGTCAAAAGACCTTCAGATTTTAAAATATTTTACCAACTTCTGCTATACACTGCTCAGACAAATGTGCTAAGAAGCAGTGACTCCCAGTGAGTTGTAGGCCCTTTCGTGTCTCTATAGCAAGACCTTGATTTTTTCTTTATGTATTTATTTTTGGTGTGTGGTTGTTTAAAACTGCAAAATGAGGGCAAAGCCAAATGAAAGGTTGAGGACTTTCCAAACCCACTGTTGTTCTATTCTGTTCCTCAGATCTCAATACCACTACTGCCCCTGCTGTTCCAAGCTATGGGCCCAAAGCAGGTAGGCATTCTTCAGATTTGAATGGTGTCTGATGTTTTCCAAAGTTGATGATATTATTCCTTAAATCATTCAGCAGGAAGGGCAGGGGAAGGGAGTGTCCACCACTTTCTTCTACCAAGAATAAGCTTTGTTTGTACTATTAGTATTATTATGTGGTGAAGATGCAGTCATTAGTTTAAGAATTCAGCAGAGAGACTCCTGCCATATCTAGCAGATCGGAACTTGAGCTCGTGATAACACTGCACAAAGCTATGATAAATGAAAGTAATTGGCAAGGCTAATAAAACAATTCCACTAACCACACAAATTCCACCAAGAATCCTTCCTGGTACAGTGATAGGGCACATGTCGCCATACCCAACTGTGGTCATAGAAATTATTACCCACCAGCAGGCAGCGGGAATGCTGGCATAGTCTTTATTCTTTGTTCCCAAGTCCAGCCCATTTTCAAGGAGTTGGGAAAGTGCACTAAAAATTGCCATAGCAACACAGATAAATACAAGTAGCATAACCATCTCTCTGTAACAACGCTTCAGAGTCAGACCAAGCGTTTGAAGGCCTATGAAGTGTCGGGCAAGTTTAATCACCCAAAAAATCCTCATCATTCTAAGGACCCTCAAAGTGACTCCTGCTCTCTGGAGCTGAGAATTTTCCCCTGTAAAAACTGTCATTAGCACAGAGATATAGTAAGGAGTGATTGCCAGCAAATCAATGACGTTCAAGGGTCTTTTGACAAACTCACACTTGTTTTTGGAGATGATGAACCTCACAATACATTCTGCAGTGAACCAGCCTATGCAGATAGCTTCAATTATCCTGTCAAAAGAAACAAAGTGGAACATTTTATTTTCGTTAATAACATTTTAATGGATGTTTGTTTTGTTTACAGACATTACTAAACTGATATTACTTTAAACCTGTAAAAGAGGATGTACCAGAGAGCCATGCTATCTTATTCTGAGCCTTATTGTGTACATATAATAAAATAGACAAATTGATCTGCTGAGCACAGCTACTAACTGATTACTGATGGGGATTTGATTACATTTGTATTTTATTTACTGAATGCTTTGTTAGGATTACACTTGCTACTGTTAATGACAATATATCTGAGTGTACTTGCAAAATCTGGAACACTTCTGAAACATTCATCTACCGTCTAGGGTAACATCTAAAATAATTAAAAGACTTACCAATTCTAAAAGGGAGCTCTCCAGCACTCAGTGTAAGACTAATCTTACTTCATCTATCCCCAACACCACTGCAGAAGCTTTCTCTAGCCAGGAAGGATAGCTTGGAGGTGGTGGACCAGAATATTTTCAGAACCATTAAGTGGATTAAAGGTTGAAACTCAAGCAGAGAAGATTCTGCATTTGTTTTGCTAAAGAATCAATTGTACTAGAAGCATGGCATAGGAGTTAGTTCACAGAGTCGCTGGCTGAGGACAAGAGATCATGCTGATGTTGTCTAAACCACAGAGACAATAACCTAACAGCTCTATTAGCCTCAATGGGTAGACTTTAAGTGCAGGTCCTATATCCAAAGATAGATTGGACTCCAAAAATGAAGGAGGTAATTGACACAGGAATCATCTGTAACACCTTACCCTCCTCCCGCCGTCGTAAACTAACTGCTGTCATTAACAAGTAGCTAGAAATAGAATTAGAGAGAGCTGTTATAGCTGTATGCATAGCCAGGGTAAGTAATGTAAACAGAGTGGGGCAACTGGGTACTGATGGGAGTGGGGGATGAGAAACCCAGCTTTTGCTGCAGCCATGCTATTGTAATAGTTGCTGCTGCCTCTGGGTGCAGCAGCCACTATGGGCACCCTGCTGCATTCTAATACTGCTGGCCAGAGAACTTGTGTAAGGCAGGTTGCCTTCTCAGAGAGAGGGCCTATGAAATGCATAATATTGATGTAATATTCATTACAACCTATTTGGTTTACATAAAATAAGTGACTCTTGAAAATGTTTTTCTTTTCACAAAGAGTTCACTGTTTGCTTTAGTGGTGGCACTGAATACAATCAGCACAAGTTATAAGGTTGTTGTTCCCTTGACTATCTACAGAATCTCCATGTTTAAAAACTCACATTTGGCTATAACCTTTATGTTCTTTCAAAATAGCGCACACAGAAACATAGGCTTTATGCAGCCAGAATGATGATACTGAGTTTGGACTACAGATTATGTATTTTCCCTTTTGGATGCTGGCAACAAAGCTCTATTATCCAGCCTGTGGTGCTGCCTATGGATCTCAGAGCACCCTGCATGCAGCACATGGTACATGGAGCTGGTCTGACATGTGCTGCCCATAGCACACAGGACTGATCTGGGGCATATGGTGCATGCAAGCCTGGACTGGGCCAGCCCTGTGTGCCAGATCTGGGCCAATCCAGATCAGACCCCCAGCTCAGACCCCCACAATTATGACATGATTGAAATAACAGAGACTTGGTGAGATACCCATCCATGATAGTGCTTCAGTCATGTGGGCTATAACCTGTTCAGGAAGGACAAGCAGGGGAAAGAGAAGCAGAAGTTGCTTTTTAGGTAAAAAAAAAGAAAAAAAAGAGCAGTATGATTGCTCAGAGCTCCAGTATGAAATTGGAAACAGGCCTGTTGAAAGTTTCTGGGTTAGGGTCAGAGGGGAGAGCAACAAGGGGGATGTTGTGGTGGGTGTCTGCTATAGACCACCACACCAGGAGGAAGAGGTGAATCAGGCTTTCTTCAAACAGCTAGTGGAAGTTTCGTGATCACCGGCCCTGGTTCTCATGGGGAACTTGAATCACCCTGACATCTGTTGGGAGAGTGTTGGGCAGGAGATGGGCAGGATCCCCTGGAAGGCCAGTCTGAAGGGAAAATGAGTCCAGGAGCACTGGCTGTACTTTACAGAAAAGTTACTGAGGGTGCAGGGATGAGCCATCCTGATGTGCAGGAGGACTAGCACGTATGGCAAAAGATCAACTTAGCTTAGCAGGGAACTCTTCAGTGAGCTAAAACACAAAAAGGAAGCTTGCAAGAAGTGGAAACTTGGACAAATGACTAGAGGGGAGTATACAAGCATTGTTCAGGCATGCAAGGATGAAATCAGGAAAGCCAAAGCACAATTGCAGCTAGCAAGGGACATGAACAATAACAAGAAGGGTTTCTATAAGTATGTG
>NW_005842207.1:61084-77250 GCF_000455745.1 Alligator sinensis | reverse complement strand
GAAAGAGTGGGTCCCTTACTGAATGGGGGAAGCAATCTAGTGACACACGAGGTGGAAAAGGCAGAAGTACTCAATACCTTTTTCACTTTGATCTTCACAGGCAAGGTCAGCTCCCAGACTACTGCACCTGGCAACATAGTTTGGGGAGGAGGTCAGCAGCCAGCAGTGGCAAAAGAACAGGTTAGGGACTATTTAGAAAAGCTGGATGTGTACAAGTCCATGGGGCAGGATGGAATATGCCTGGGGCTGTTGAGAAAGTTGGCTGATGTGATTGCAGAGTCACTGGCCATCATCTTGGAAAACTTGTGACGATTGGGAGAGGTCCTGGATGACTGGAAAAGGGCATATATAGGGCATTTTAACACATGCTCCCAATGCAACACTGGGCACTTTTAGTGCTAATTAAAAGCTCCCAGTATTGCATCAGGTACAGGTGTATAAGTAGCACTGTGCGCATCAGTGCTGAGAAAATGGCAGTGGTGTGCTTTGAACTAAAACGCATCAAACATGTTTTAGTTCAAAGCATACCACCCGCCATTTTCTCAGCACTAATGCATGCTGCACCACTTATACACCTGCACCCAACGCAGCACCAGGTGCATCAATTACATACTACAGCAGACTTGATTAATTGAGTCTGCTCTGACATACTAGATTTCCAGTGCGTCGGAATAGACTCACCGCATGTGTGTAAGGGCCCATCTCTAAGAAAGGAAATAAAGAGGATCCATGGAACTATACATTGGTCAGCCTCACTTCAGTCCCTGGAAAAATGATGGAGCAAGTTCTAAAGCAATCCATTTCTAAGCACCTGGAGGAGAAGAAGGTGATTAGGAACAGGCAGCATGGATTCAACAAGGCAAAGTCATGCCTAACCAACCTGATTGCCTCCTATGATGAAATGACTGGCTCTGTGGATGCAGGGAGAGAAGTGGATGTGATATTGGGTAGATATCTGGCTGGGATATTATGATCCCAACACTTGTTTCTGCCCAGGGCAGGGGGTCAGACTTGATGATCTGTTCAGGTCCCTTCCAACCCTAGAAATGATATACCTTGACTTACCAAGGTTTTTTATATGGTCTCCCACAACCTTTTTGCAGGCAAGCTAAGGAACTACAGCTTGGATGAAGGGACTATAAGGTGGATAGAAAACTGACTGCAGCATCAGGCTCAGAGGGTAGTAATCAATGGCTCCATGTCTAGCTGACAGCTGGTGTTGAGTGGAGTGCCCCAGGGGTTGGTCCTGAGGGCAGTTTTGTTCAATATCTTCATCAGTGACCTAGAAGGTGGGATAGAGTGCACCTCAGTAAGTCTACAGATGACACCAAGATGTGGGGAATAGTGGATATGCTGGAGGATGGGGCTAGGATTTAGAGAGACCTTGACAAATTGAGGACTGGACCAAAAGAAGGCTCATGAGGTTCAGCAAGGACAATTGCATATTCCTGCACTTAGGACAGAACAATTAATGCACTGGTACAGGCTGGGGACCAACTGGCTAAGCAGCGGCTCTGCAGAAAAGGACCTGGGGACAATAAGCTGAATGTGAGCCAACAGTGTGCCCTTATTGTGAAGAAGGCTAACAATATCTGCATTAGTAGGAATGTTGCCAGCAGATCAAGGGAAGTGATTGTTCTCCTTTATTCAGTACTAGTGAGACCACATCTGGAGTATTGTGTTCAGTTTTGCCTCCCCTTTCCCCCGCTACAAAAAGGATGTAGACAAATTGGGGAGAGTCTGGCAGAGGGCAATAGGAATGGGGTCTGAGAGACATGACTTATAAGGAATGTCTGAGGGAACTGGGCGTATGTAGTCTGGAGAAGAGAAGACTGAGTGGGGATTTAATAACAACCTTCAAGTACCTGAAGGGGGTTCAAAAGATGATGGAGTTAGACTGGTCTCAGTAGTGGTAGATGACAGAACAAGGAGCAATGATGTCAAGTTGCAGCAATGGAAGTTTAAGTCAGACATTAGGAAAAACTTTCTCACTAGGAGGGTAGTAAAACACTGGAACAGGTTACCCAGAGGTTGTGGAATCTCCATCCTTGGAGGTTTTTAAGACCCAGCTAGAGAAAGACTTGGGTGGTGTGATCTAGTTGGGGATGGTCCTGCTTTGAGCAGAGGGTTGGACTAGATGACCTCTTGAGGTCCCTTCCAACCCTAATTTTCTATGATTCAGACTAGCACCATGCACTGGATCCAGCACACAGATATGGCACCATATTCAGCACAAGCCCCAGACCAGCCTTTCACACTGCATGCAGCATGTGGCACCAGGACTGGGGCTGGCATGTGTTGCATGTGATACAATGAGCTGGAGCCAGTACATATGTTAGGGCCAGCTTGTACTGTGTGCTACATGTGGTGTCTATACTGGACCAGCCCTGTGTACTGACTGCAGTTCACAGGACTGGTCTGTGGCCCAATCCAGACCATGGCCCAATCCAGACCGTGCCCCTAGTTCCATGCCACTAATCTGACCCAAGGAGCTGTTATACCCCTGGTGAAGAGCAGAGTCAGTGCCAGAATTTACAACAACTTTGTTAGTCGCATAGCTCCCTATGCAATATATGGAGAGTTAGGCACGTTAGATACAAGACAGTGCATGGGGAGAGTTAAACACCTCTAAATGACATTCACAAAAGCTGGCATGCTGAAAAATAATCTGAGCTATAGGACAGGAGTGTGCCTTCACTCCTAAGAGCACCTCTTCATTCCCAGCACAAAATAGTGTCCTAGAGATTAGGGTATTCTCCAAAAAGGTGGATTCAAATACTCTTAGGCAGTAAAGGGAATTTAAGGCAGATCTCCCACATCTTAGATGGATCCTATTGATCACTCAAGTATCAGATTAAAGGAATCTGCTAGCTCTGGGCATGTTTTCTTCAGGGCCCACTCTGTTATGTGTGATCTAAGAATGTCTACTCAATTCAGTCCTACAGGTGAGACAGGCAAAGGAACACCTAGTTTGTAGTTAATTTCATGGCCAAGAAAGGGTGAGAGAGATGCTATATACCCAATAGCTAAAGACAAGGAGACCCTCCAAGACCATGAAAGCTAGAAGACCTAGAGACCTCACTTGGACCACAAGCAGCTGCAACAGCTTTTCAGCTGGACAGTAAACTTAAATTGATAGTGTACTTCAAAGAACTGGAAAGCCACTTTATCATAGACTAGAACCAATGAAAGTTACAAAATAATTGCTGCCTTGATTGAAGTGTTTGGAGCAGTGGGATTAGATCATCAAACAAAGCAAATTTGGGATATAATAATATAATTGCCTTGTAGCTTTGAGACTCTTCAATGCTATAACTGTGATCACTCTCTCTGACCTGTCTTTCTCCCCTCATTCATCCATGTACCTCCTGGCTATTGAGAAGAAGAACAAGAAAAGCAGTTTCTCTTCCTATTCCTCCTCCCATACCCATTTTCTACTGTCAGGAAGAAAGGGGTACTTCTCTCTGGCCAGTTTCTTTTCCCTTCTGAGATTAGATTCCAGCAGCTCTGGTCCATATGTGTTGCTGATGAGATGGCTAGTGCTCCTGTGATCAGGAACAGCTAGAAGAACATGATGATCAGACTTCTGACCTACATGAGAAGTCTGTGGAGATACAGGTTAGCTTTGCATCTTCAGGTTGAGTATCTCCACCTTAAGTAATTTGTTGTTACTTGTAGGCTCATTAATGGATAAATTGCATCTATTAAAAATGAAATTTAGCAAAGCCATTAATGCAGTCTACTTATCTTTCATATTTAATATGAAACTGAAGCCATCTAACATTCATTTATTTGGAAGACAGGCGTCAGGACATGTTCTATAATCATGATTCATAAATTTCTCAAAATATTTACTTATGCAAAACATCATTTCTTTTTAAATGGCAGGCATGTAAGGTGGAAAAGGATAAATGATACACATACAATTTAAAACTGCTTACTGCTTATTCTGCTAGATGACAGACTGACTGTTTTGCTGTTGTCCATCTGCCAACTAATATGTAATTTAAAAAGTTTAAATATATGTTTACAAGATACTATATTTTACCCAATACCATAAAGTGTATCTACTGCCATATGATTTGATCATGGTTTTGTCCTTCATTTCAGTTTTAAACCAGCTTAATATTAAAAACACATTAAAAACAGATTTAAGGAAAAAAACATAAACAGCTAATAATGCTCCCTGTAAAATTCACAGAAATTGAGACATTTAAAAAAAATGCTGAATCCTTTTCTTTTTATTCAGTGGCTAGCTATTCCAGCACATATGACATGGTATGTTTCCTATAATGTTAATGTTCCCTTCATTAATCTGTACACAATGAGTGTTTATTTCTCATCTAAAACTCGAAATCTCTGGATACCCATAAGTTTTAAAAATAGACTCTTGGCATTTCATCCATGTAGTTTTTTGTCAATAAACTGAGAATCTAAGTTCTCTATTGCCTTGTTTCTACTCTAAACCAATCATTTTCTTTCATTTTCTGTTCTGTCTGATGATACCCCAGCAGAATAACCAATTTTACATATATACTGGTTCAACTGCTGTCAGAATCTTTTTTAAATCACTAAGGCTGCTGACAGACATGGAAAAAAACAAACAAAAATGGAGCTTTACTGGAAGAGGAACTGCGTTAGTTTGCCCCAGTTCACCCAACATCTGTATAGATCAGGCACTTCCATGGTGCTTTTTAGTACTTTTATCTAATAGCTGATTGAATCAACTACTGTGTTAGTCTGACCCAGCAAATCAGCCATTAGATAACTGAATCAGCTATTAGATAAAAGTGCCAAAAAGCCCCATGGAAGTGCCTGATCTATACAGATGCTGGGCGAGCTGGGTCAAACTAATGCGGCTCCTCTTCTGGGTATGTGCTGTCATTGGAGCACACTACACTGAAAGCAAAGTGCCCTTTTTTTCCCCCACCATGTCTGTCAGTGACCCAACAAGACTAGTTTGTAATGCAATCATTCTCAGTTGTCACAAAACATCTTTCAATTGTGATTTATTAATTTTTTCCAGAGTAACAATTTACTTTCTTATTAGTATTCACCAACAAATTAGTTGAAATCTTGAGGGCAAAAAAAGAAAAGAAATCAGTGGTGTGGCTTTTTGCCATGAATAAAACATACATAGGCAACAGGATACATGAAGAAAACAGATGACAAGACAGTATGTGATTAAAGGCTGTCAACATCAATTTGTGCCAGTTGTTGCTAATGCCTATTTTCACATAAAAGCAGCATTGAACTAGAAAAAAAAATGTTCAACTCTTGGTCCCAGTGCTTGAGTCCTTTCTCTAGCAATTCCCAGTGATGTGAAGACATGATAACTTATTTTTGAGGTAAATAGGAGTTTTGCCTGGGAAAGTACTATAGAATAAGAAACATAAAAAGGGTTGGGAGTTTTCAATGCATTATTTTCTCAAAACTTCTAAGTGGAATCCAAGTATTCTTTAATTTTTGCCAGTGATAGTGTGCCTGGCTGGACTACGCTCTGGTATATAACCACGGCATCAATAGTGAAATGCACTACCCCAAGTTAAGGTAAAAAAAACTTTTTGGACTTGCTGTGCAGTGCAGCTACTGTGCCCAAATATGGCTAAGCAGCTGCCTTCTATTAGCCATTGCAACTGGCAAGAAGAAAACTCTAGTCCTGTCTCTTCTTCATCCTTCTCTATTGATTTTGCACCTAGCACCCAGACCTGAGAGCCTTGTCTTCCAGATTCCCTTCAGTCCAGCATCTGCATGAGTAAGAGGAGACGTGAGCTCCTTGCAACCTTTTCCTCTTTTTCCACCCACGCATGGGTCTGGGTACATGTCTCTCTGTCCTTATGAGAAAATGTTACGGCATAAGACAGGATTACCAGAGGCGTTTACACCCCTAATTTCAAATTATATCTGTAGTTCAATTACCAATCTGCAGTCCTTGTTTTTAAGTGTAAAATTTAATCAGAAAATGATGTTTGGGACCACAACCTGACAATTGGCTCTTAGCCTGAAGAGGAAGAGTATTATTTTTCCTTTGTTTTTAACTAAATGTTGGAAACAAATGTTTTGGGTGGTTTCACATTCTCACATTCTGTGAAGTTAGGCAAATAAACACTAGTGGGTTCAGATGTATTTACTGTACTTTTTAAGATTCACATACAGCTTAAATTTTTAAATAGAGGCTTTGCAGAAATCTATAATATGAACAAAGGCCCTCTGGTAATTGATGATAAATGTTGTTTAGAAAGCAGCTACTTTTATTTTACTTTGCTTAGGCAAAATAGCAATTATACATGCTTGGTAGCTGAAGGTTTCATTCAACACAGATTTAATCATGATTTCTGCATGTGGAAAAGGGGGAACAGTGTTTTTCCTGATATTAATGAGTTATTTATTAGCAACACTGGGTATGCACAACAGCCACATTCACACAACTGTTGTTGTGTCTCCATTGCATCAAATGACTTCTAATGACCTTATGGTAAGACTTAAGAATGCACATAGAAAGATCATGTACAAGATCAGTTTATAGTTGGGTCAACCAATCGGAAACTTGCTGGTGTCTACATATCCATCTGTTGTGTGACTCAGAAGGGAGCTAAGAAGTCTCTGAACTGCCAAAAAAAGCAACATAAGGGGAAAGTAGCATCCCTGCTGTTATCCTCCAACAGCTGAGAGAAATCTTAATGCAGTTTTACAGCTCTGAGGACAGGGACATGCCAGGACATCAAGACAGCAAAGATTCAAAAATATTTCTGTGCAAAATGATGTTGTTACCGAAAACATCAGTTCTAAATTTCTACCCCCGCACATCTAGAAACAGCACTATGCAGGACAGCCCCTCTACAAACCAGGAGCCCATTTTCTGCAATCTCGAATCAGCAGAGTTTGGAAGTCTTATTTCCCCATCCCACTCCCGAAGATGGAAGCATGACATCGCCAGGGCTAGGGACAGAAATTACACATAGATCAGCATCAGCCGAGATTCAGGTTTTCCATTCACCATGGAAAAACACGGTAAAATGTGGATTTTCTCATTTTAAGGAGAATACCCCAGATTTTCTCATTTTACAGGGAAACACGTGGATTTTTCTCCTTTAAAAGAGAAAAACACGGGAAACAATGGGTTTCCCCTTGCAGGCTGGCAGAGTTTCAACCTGCAAGGGGCTGAGAGAAGCAGGAGGAGGATGATCAGCAGGGGGTGCCATGTGCATACGCGCACGTACACATGCACATGGCTCCCTGGCAGCCTGGAGAGCAGCTCCTGCAGCTCCCTGGAGGTAAGTTGGGGGGAGAGGGGAATTGAAGCCCCCGTAGTGAGGGAGAGAGTTGGGCTGGGGCTGCTGCCCAGCTGGTGCAGGGTGTAGGGCTTAGGGCCCAGGCCCAGAATGCACAGCTGCAGGGCCTGGGCAGGGAGCAGGACAGAGCTGCAGGAGGCTCATCCATGGAGCGGGCTCCCCACCACTGCACATACTCCCCCAGATTTGTGCACGGGGAGGGTGCAGGCTGCCCTCTGCGGGCTCAGGCTTCCCGCCCTGCTGCCCTCCCCCCTGGAACTCTGAAGCCCAGTGGGTGAGATCCAGGGCAGGGCACAGTGGGGTGCGGAAGCTTGTTGCTGCCACTAGGAGCTCCACGCTGCCATGGCATAGTGCCCCGTGCCTGCCCAGCAGCTGCAGGAGTGGCAACACAGAAGTGTGCCCCTCGCTACTGCCATACAGGGAGGGGGCACCTTGCCATGGCAGCGGCTGTGGAGGCCCTGGGGATAGGGCAGCAGGACAGGGAGCCCCGAGCCCACAGCAGGCAGCATGCACCTGCCCCCAGCCTGACGGGCTCTGCTTTAGCTGTGCCGCCCATTGGGAAGGGGGAGCCAGGCTCGGCACTCTACTCCACCGCAGTAGCCGCTACCTCCCACAGGTGGCATCAGGGGTTTGGGAGCTGCTGCGGGGGACAGGGGGCTGCAGATGCGGGTCCATGGCCCCATAGCCCTGGCAGCTGTGGGCCCCCCTCCTCCGGCAGGGCTGGACAGGGTGGGGGGGTTGTATGTGGGGAGTGAAAGTCACCAGCAGGGCCCAGGGGGCTGTGGGTCAGGAGTGAGGGGCAACGGCATAGGCAGGGCACCAGCATATCAGGGCTGCTCAGCACCACAAAGCAGTGGCAGAAGACAGCTGTAGCAACTGAATCCGTATCCTGGTGAGTGAAGGGCACAGGGAGAGCTCTGATTTTCCATGATAAAAAATCCAAAATCAAACACCAGAACTTATAGGTATTTAGAATTTATTATATATATATATATATATATAAAAAAAATGGTGTTTCATTTTAATTGTGGATTTGGGGTTTTTTAATCAGAGAATTTGCAATTTTTAAACAGAGGAAACCAGGATCCCTGGTGATCAGAAACCAATTCAAATCATAACACAACAGAAGTTCAGTGCACAACTGGCCAAAACCGGCTTCAGATAAATCTAGATGGATGTAGTATCAGACTTGACTGGTTTATGTTAAATTGGTTTGTTGAACTTTTATCCAGAGTCAAGTCAACTCGCAGTCCCCCAGCTTCTCAAGATGCTTTGCACCTCCCTGGCAAACCCTCCCCACCCCTGGTAGGTGGGTGGGCTAGCCTTGGCCCAAGCTGTCTGCCCTAGCCAAAGAGGGAGTGTGTTCTAACACTTCTGGCCCAGGTCACTGAGGGGATGTGGCCTGGGCCACTGCAGACATGTGGCTGCATTTCCAGAATCAGAAGCGAGTGTCAATCTATGCAACTTAAACTAACCTGCTGTGAAATAGGATATCCTGACAGGATACATCAATGGTTCAGGGCAATTGGTAAAATATGGAAACTTTGACTTATAGGTTACTTGTTCTATGATTATACTTTGGAATTTCAGAGAACCATGTGAAAGATGTTAAGGTCTCAAGTCCATTTTCTAACTGGCAGGTGCTCACATCCAAATAAACACACTTGGGAGTTAACTGGCACTAACTCGCACTCTAGCTAGTATTTTAAATTAAAAATAGCCTAATTGCAAATCATAAAGATTGTTAGTTTCCAATGACAACTCATGCAACATAGTGCTTATCTTTATATATGTTATACCCTAGAATTATTTTACACAAGCCAGATATAATCTTCATAGCTTATTCTATTAACGTGGCACTGGTGGTATTTTTTGCAATAGTGATTCTAAACTGGTTGTGCTTTTAAAAAATAAAAACATCCAAATATATAAAAAAAAGATGAGTATGTAGATCAGTAACTAACAGGAATATATACAAGGTCCTTGCACCAATATCATAAAAAATGGGTATTCAAGTCAATTCTAGTACTGGTATGTGAATATTTATGCAAAAAATCGATACCAGAGAAAGCAGTCTCAATTATTTTGTTTGTGTTTTATGAAGGAGAGAGCATCTAGACACACAAAAGCACATACATCCTCTGCTAATCAGGACATCCAGACAATTAAGAAGTGTGATCCAAACACTGAAGCTTGTAGGAGTCCTTCCAATGACTTCAGTTCGGTTTTGGATCAGACCTTAGGAAAGCTACATGAGGTGATATATTTAACAAAACAGAGTATAGTCCTACAGTGCTTACTCAGGTTAACATGGAATGGGAAATTTGACTAAAAAAGAACTTCAGGCCGGTCCTTTCAAAGTTTTGTCTGATCTGTGGAAATTACAGAAGCTTATGAAAAGGTAAGATTTTAATTTTTTCTCATTCATCTTTAAAATATTTAAGTATATGGACAGTATAGTACTCCCATTTTTAATTAAAATGTTCATTAATTCTAGTTAGAAACAAATGTAATAATATGGCCCAAGGAATTAACACCCCAAAAACTGAGTGCTAAATGTTAAAAAGTTCTTCTACCTCAACACCCAAATAAAATAAAAAGTTCACAGTATCCTTTCACCTCTTAAGTTAAGGTCAAAAGACTTGAACACATCCATTATACTGAGTTATTTTGAGAAACCTGCCACAATGTCTCAATAGATGCTGTGCACTTCTGGAAATCTGACTTCAGAAATAAGTAATGTTAAATTGAGAAGGCAGTAAACCCAGCTGGGAAATAAGCATACTAAGCCCAATCCTGGAAACACGAGCGCACATAAATAATTGACACACTCGTGAATGTTCCTAGGATTGGACTTTATGGGGCAGCTGTAAAGCCCCATAAAGACTTTACAGTCTTTAAAACCCCCTTCCCCCTTAAACCTGCCAGCCTGGAGTGGGGTGTGGCCACAGACCTCACTCATAGTGTGGGAAACAAACCCCTAGCAGCAGCTGCCCCACCCCACCCCCCAGGCAGGGAGGGGACTGGAGAGGGGGGGCAGCCCCTGTTAGGCTTTTGCCCCTTCCCCACTTGAGCAGAGAGTGGGGGTGTGGCCATGCCCTGACCCCGGCCCCAGGTCAACAAGTTGGGGGAGTAGGGGAAGGGGGTTTAAACCCCCTACCATACCCACATGGGACCCCAGCCAAATCTGCCTGGGTGGGGGGTGCAAAACCCTGGCAGGCACCCCCCCCTCGAGCGGAGAGCACAAGGGCAGAAGCCTGGCAGGGGCTGTCCTCTCTCCCCCATCCAGGCAGACCCTGGCTGGGGTCTCATGTGGGCCAGGGAAGGGGTTTAAACCCCTTCTCTCCCTGCCTCGGCATTTGAGCCCCAGGCGGCGTGGCCATGCCCCTCCCGCTCTCTGCTTCAGCAAGGAGAGACAGAGAAAACCCTGGCAGAGGCTGCTCTCTCCCCTCACTCGAGATGGGGCAGAAGTGTGGCAGCCCCTCCCATGCAGACTCCAGCTGGGCTCCCTTGTGGCCACAGAGGGGGCTTAAACACCCCTGCCCCCCTGCCTCAGGCTGTCGGGGCTTGGCTGTGGCCATGCACCCCCCGCCTGCCCACCCACCCACCTGCTTGAGTGAGGCAGTGGGAGCAAAAGCCTGGCAGGGACAGCTCGCCACTGGCAAACTCCAGCTGTGGTTCGGAGCCAAGACTGTGGTCTGGCCATGCCCTCTCCGCTGAAGCATCAAGCAGGGAAAAGCCAGGCTGGGGCAGCTTTGCCCCCACCAAATGGACTGCCAAGCTGTGGTCCAGGGCCAGGTTTCCCACTCCCACCCCCTTCTCAGCCAGCCAGAGCAGAAGTAGCGCTCCAGCTAGGGAGCAGAGGGATGGAGCCAACCTTGCTCTGCTGGAGCAGACAGCACAGCCCAGCCCAGCCCAGGGCTGCAAAGCATCCTGGGATGCTGGGGGGCTCTGATTTAACTTGAATCAAGAAGGGGTCTAGGACAGAAGTTCCATAAACTGGTTTGACCTAAATCAGTTAAGTCTGATACTACAGACAACCATGTTTATCTCAGACCAGTTTCAGCTATTTTGAAAGTGGTTTATGTGCACTGAACTTTTGTTTTGTTACAGGTTTAAACTGGTTTCTGATCACTTAAACTGATTTATATATAATTTCTGTCCCTAGCCTTAGATTTATTTTCTTCCAGGGAAAATGAGTGTGTTTAGCTTCCAGGGTGTTTAGGTTCTTTGTACTGGCAGCAGGCAAAGGGAATGTAATTACTGTTATGTGTAAGAACTGCGCCACAATGGGACAACCTGAGGGCAGAAAAGAAGAATGTGTTGTATCTGTTTGTGGTATCTTCATCATTATGAACTATTATGAACCAAGCAGCACCACTGGCTGCATGTTAGAGATCAATGTGGAACAGACAGCAGGGACTGGTGAACCATGACTCTAATCCCTTTCCCTCAGGCCAGTTCTTTGCAGTTTCCAGGCATATGCATTTGCAAACAGTCCTAGCTCAATCTATTAGTACTGGGCTTTTCACGTTATTTATACACCAGCCCTTTATTTATTTTTCCCTTACTGTCCACATGCCTGATGGGGTTATTCAGGTAAATATAGTCGCAAGCATATGTTTTTGCATGTATAGGCCATAAGTGAATTTTACTTTGAAGTAGCAAACATGCAATACTTAGCTGTAAATAAGCACTCAGGTAAGTGAAACAACTTCAAATCACCACCCACAAGACAGAATCACCATGACTTAAGTCAGCAGTGCACAGGTCTTACAGCACGTATTTTTGCATTGGGTATCTAAGCAACTTTTTATGTTCTATAAGAGGAAGCCAGAAGGCAGGGTAGATCTGCAAATTATAGACTAATTAAATCAGAGAGGTATAGCATAAGCTTGTGTAAGCAAAGGGCTTACTTCATCAGATGTTGTCCCTTAGTCATTCTATAAAGTTGCAAATCTACCCTGCCCTTCTGCCTAACACCAGACTAATGCAGCTAATTACCTCTCTATAATAAAGTCACTCAAGGCATCCCTGCTTTGAAGGGGATCCCTAAAATAATTATGGGCATTACAGGGTCATTTGAAAATGAGCTTTTAAAAGCCTGGAAGGAACACTTAAATATACTGAACTTTAACCTGAATCTCTTCTTTCCCTGTCACAATTTTTGTATCGAAACACGAATCGGTTACTTCCAAATCTGTCTCCACCTCCTAAACAACCTTGTAGTGAAATCTTTAGTCCAGCTGCAGTCGGAAACACAGATGCAACTCCCAGTGAAGTTATGAAAACCATTAACATACATCCTAGACGTGTATTTGGCCAGTAATGTAGAATACATCATATTCCTATTAATTCTATTGCAGCAGATGATGACGAGATTATGACTTCGTTGTGATAAGATTAGAATTTCATTTTAGGGATAAGAAAAATAGGTGGAATAGTGGAAGATGAAAACTTTTGTTGGATCAGAAACATCTTCAGTCACTACAGGAGGAACAGGGGAATATTGGCAACATGTATTTCTCTTTATGGATATGTCAGCCTGGCTCAAATGAGTACTCTTTACTTATGAGAGAAGTCCCAACAAGAAGTCAGTAAGCTTGATTCTAGTCTCTGGCTGTTATAATCAGAGTTAACTCTACTGAAGTCATTATTGTTACATCAGTTTAATGTTGGCATGAAACCATAAACCAGCAGAACAAGGACTGTCCTCATCAATAAGGCTAGTAGTTTTAGGGCTCTGTCCTCAAGTATAAACTTTGCATTTGTTTTGAAAGTTTGTTTCACCACCTAAATGCTTTTAAACATGCTTTGGCTACCATCAAAGGCAGTGTGTGACCCCAGATTACATATCTGTCACATCTTGTATGTGGGCCTTATGCAATGTACATGAATGGGAACGGACCCACTTCTCTATTAGATCTGCCCGCTCTCTTTCATCCAGATTTCTATAGATAAAATCTGATCCTGCAAAGATGCGTAGGAGAAAAGTTACTCGTGCTCTCAAGATTTTTGCAGGATCAAAACGTTACTGTGTACAGTATATATTTCAGAACTGGGACCTGTACATACAGTGAGGGAATACAGGTGGCATTCCACCTTTTCAAACATAAAATCAAAAATGAGGATTACATCTATTTCTTTCAGTTTAAGGCTCTAGTTTGCTTGTCTGCCCCACTTTTAGGGCCTGAATTTTACCACCCTTCATCACTTGAGTAATCCTCCCTCCTATGAGGAGTCTGACTGGACTTCAGAAGCGTTACTGGTGGGAGTTCAGTTTAGTCCTGGGCTTGAAGCACCATCCAGAACTTGCACAGCGATAATAAAAAGCAGTCATAGTCTGACCTCACCAACACTGCTGCAAATGCCACTGCAATCAGTTGCTCCCTGAAATTCTACCTGAAATTGTAGTGGACACCTCAAACTTTTCTAGCCTGGAGGCACCCTCCTGAGAGCCAGGCTGCCCTCTGACAAGCGGCTCTTTGTTTTTACTCCTTTTTCTGACTAGAGCTAAACACTAGTGTAATTCTCCTGGAGCAAAGAGCTCAGAAAGCCCAGAACAGACAAGGCAGAATGGGGGTTCCTACTGGAGAGCACCCGGTTGTCCCTGTGAATTGTGGCTGCCCGCCTAAGGATGCCAACACGGTGTATCACCCTTGGGAGGACTTTATGACTGAGAAAGCTGCTGTAGGCTCAAGGGCGGCTGCTAAGCTCCCCTGCCTTCCTGGTAGGGAAGCAGGCACCTCCTGCCCTAAACACAGGACAAAGCAGATGCTGGGCAGGAGGACTCAGGGCAGGGGTGCTGACTCACAGCCACAGAAAATCAGAGAGGCCGGAAGTCATCTAGTCCAGTATTTCTCAATCTGTGGGTCATGACCCAAAAGTGGGTTGCAAAATATATGAAAGGACCACGAACAAACTTTAAAAATAGATTTTCCTTTAAAGGAGAAAAACATGGGAAATAGTGTCTTTTCCCTTGCAGGCTGGCAGACTTCCAGTCTGCGAGGGGCTGCTTGGGGGCTGCACACACACACCCCATGCCCCACACACACACACCCTGCCTCACACACTGGGGTCTGAAGGGGGTCAGGAGTGAGGGGCACTGGGTCAGGACTGGCCATCCATATTTACAAACTGGTCCTGGTACAAAAAAGGTTGAGAACCACTGATCTAGTCCCGTGGTTTTCAACCTGTGGTCCGCAGATCCCTGTGAGTCCGCAGATGATGTTGAAGGGGTCTGCGAAAAATGACTATGATGAATCAAAAGTATGCGAACAGCCACACACAATTCAAAGCAGTATGCAGCTCCATTCAAAATTTAGGGGTCCACAAATGAAAACAGTTCAAAAACCACTGCTCTAGCCTAAACCCCTGCCTGAGGCAGGACCATCCCCATCCTAACCACCCCATACATCCACCATCTAAACTTCACGTAGGGCTGCCCTCACCCCTGCCACCACACACACCTCATACTGGCTTCTCTGCCACCCAGGAAAGCACAAAAACACCCTATGCCCAAAGATGGGCATTTATGCCCAAAAGCTTGCAAAGAATGATTTTTTTTTTATTTTTTCCAACTATTCAGCTGGTCTAAAAGATACCACGTTTACCCAGCAAACCATGTCTGATGATAACACCGCCCTAGCACCCAGGGTTAAAGCAGGGGAACCAGGGTAGCCAGCCAGCACCCAGAGATACTACATTTACCCAAAGCCCCTTGTCTGCCCACAACACAGACCTAGCACCCTGGGTTAAAGCAGGGAGACCAGGGCAGCCAGGTGGCACCCAGAGATGGATTTACCCAAAGTACCTTTTCTGCCCACAACAGAGCCCCAGCACCCAGGGTTAAAACAGGGGAAGCGAGGCAGCGCCCAGAGATACATTTACCCAAATAAACTTGTCTGCCCACAACACAGCCCTAGCCCCTAGGTTAAAAAAGAGGAACCAGAGCAGCCAGGCAGCGCCCAGAGATCCATTTACCCCAAGAAACTTGTCTGCCCACAACGCAGCCCTGCAATACATCTACCCAAAGCCCCTTGTCTGCCCACAACACAGACCTAGCACCCTGGGGTAAAGCCAGGGGACCAGGGCAGCCAGCCAGCCAGCACCCAGAGACACATTTACCAAAAGTACCTTTTCTGCCCATACCGCAGACCTAGCGCCCAGAGTTAAAACAGGAGAAGCAAGGCAGCGCCCAGAGATCCATTTACCCAAAGAAACTTGCCTGCCCATGACACCGCTCTAGCCCCCTGGGTTAAAAAAGAGGAACCAGGGCATCCAAGCAGCGCCCAAAGATACATTTACAGAAACAAACTCATCTGCCCACAACACAGCCCTAGCACCCAGATGCCCAAAGACCCCCGTGTGCCCACAATGCAGCCCTAGTGCTGGGGTAAAGCCAGGGGAGCAGGGCAGCCAGGCAGCGCCCAGAGACACATTTCCCAAAAGTAACTTGTCTACCCACAACGCAGCCCTAGCACCCGGATGCCCAAAGACCCCCGTGTGCCTGCAACACAGCCCTAGTGCCCAGGGTAAAGAAGGAGAAGACGGGCGGGCAGCGCCTGGACCTGCCCGGGGGCACGGGGACGAGCGACGGGACGGCACGGCACAGACGGGACGGCACGGCACGGCACGGCACGGGACGGGACGGGACGGCAGGGGGGAAAAGAAGTGACTCCTACCCGGAGGGCTCCCTCACTGACTCTGCTGTGTACCTGCTGTGCTCCTCCACGCTGCGGTTCTCAGCCGCCCGCCAGTCGGGCAGCGTGCTGGCGCACAGCACCACCATGGACACGATGACGAAGAGGATGGAGACAGTGGCCAGGATCTGCGCCGCCAGCGAGGACGCGGGCTCCTCGAAGGTGCGGCGCA
>NW_005842207.1:60670-60971 GCF_000455745.1 Alligator sinensis | reverse complement strand
GCGAGCCGTCCAGTCCCCAGTACAGCATCTCGTTGTAGAAGGAGAGCTCGCACATGTGCGGCGCGAAGCGCAGGTGGCCGTGGCGCACGTAGAGCAGCAGGAAGCCGAAGGCCTCGGCGTGCCGGTCGAAGAAGTACTCGTTGCGCTCGCCGTCGTAGTCGTCGCACAGCTCCAGCGCGTCCCGCGCCGAGCGGCAGGCGTGCAGGCGGCTCAGGCGCCGCAGCGGCAGGTCCTTCAGCACCTCGCGGGACAGCGAGTACCGCGTGCCGCCCACGTTCAGCACCACGGGCACGGCCACGGC
>NW_005842207.1:52311-60479 GCF_000455745.1 Alligator sinensis | reverse complement strand
CTGCCTCCCCCGGCCCGCCCGGGGCCCCGCCGCCTCTGTGTGTGTCTGCGTGTGGCTGGCTGTAACCGGGTGTGCGTCTGCGTGTGTGTATGTGTCCGTGTATACATCTGTGTGCGTCTGTGTATTTCTGTGGCTGTGTGTCTGTGTGTTTCTATGTATTTGTGTGTCTGTGTGTAGCTGTGTGCGTCTGCGGATGCATTTGTGTGTTTGTGTGTCTGCATGTGTGTGTATCTATTTGTCTGCATGTCTATGTGTAGCTGTGTGTGTCTGCGGATGTATCTGCGTTTGTGTGTGTGTCTGCATGTCTGTGTAGCTGTGTGTGTGTCTGCGTGTTTGTCTATCTGTATATCTGTGTGTGTCTGTGCGTGTGTGTCGGTGTGTCTGCCCCTCACTCCCAAGCCACAGCCCCCCCAGCCCTGCTGCTGCCCCGTACTCCTGACCCACATCAACCCTCCCTCCCTGGGCTCCAACCACCCCGTCTCCTGTCCCCAACACCTCCACAAATAACCCCTACACACACATGCATGCACACACACAATTCAAAAACAGCTTCTCATGATTTACAGTCCAAATCTCTTGATTTTTAAGAGTTTGTCTCATGATGTTTGACATGGTGGGGTTGGCAACACTGAGACATGCACACATACCTTTCATAGGCACGCACACACGCCTTGTATAGACACACACCCCCCCCTTTTGTAGGCACACGTATGCACACACCTTGTACAGACACACGCAAACCCCTTGTGTAGACACACATACACCCACACTTTGTATACACCTACACCCCCTTTTCTAGACACTCGCATCTTGAATAGACACACACACCCTTTGATAGACACACATACACAAACCCCTTGTGTAGACACACATATACATACACCCACACACCTTATATACATCCCTGCGTTCATAGACACATACACCTTGTATTGACACACACTTGTACACATCTTTTATAGACACACACACGCAACCCCCTTGTAGGGATACACACACATATACCCACACCCCCTCTATAGATACCCCCCCTCTTCTAGACACCCCCACCTTGTATAGCCCCACACAGCCCTTGTATAGACATGCACACACACACTGTAGTGGTGGGTGGCAAAGGGGGTAGCCCCACGCCTGGGGCAGCCCAAAGGAGCCTACCCAGGGAGGCTCCGTGCCCTTGTCCCCAGCCAAGAGCAGGGGGTGAGGGTGAGCTGGGCACTGAAGGGCGGTGGTGGCGGCTTGGGAACGGGGTGTCCATTCACTCCATCTGGCTTGTGCTGTGCCCATGAGAAGCTGCGAGGCCAAGAAGCTGCAGCCCAAAGGCTCTGGCACTGCCCTGCCCACCCTGGCTTAGCCTGCCTAGGTCCCAGCGCAGGGCAGCTGCAGGCTGCGGCGGGGCAGGAAAGGTCGAGCTGGCTCTGCCACCAGGCCATGGGGTGGGCAGGGGAGAAGTGGGGAGAAAACAGCATGCTGGGGTGAGGGTGTGGCGCTGCTGGGGTGGGCATATCTCTCATGAAAGAGCCTCTGGAGCCTGGCTTAGGTGACTTCTCTCCCACTCCTTTTCCTCTGGATCTCCACCTCCTTGTCTACAGGTGCAGTGCACACACACACCCCTTTTACACACACACCTTTTACACATGCACATACACCTAGAAAAGTCTAGATATACATATAGACACACACACACACCTTTTATAGACAAATACACCCACCTTTTCTTGAAACAGCCCCCCCTTTATAGACATACAACCCTTTTCTAGACAAACACACCTTTTATAGACATACGCACATGGACACCCCTTTTTTAGATATACACACACCTCTTTTCTAGGCACACATACCCATTGTATAGATGTACATACACACCCCTTTTCTAGACAAATGCACCCACCTTTTCTAGACTTACATACACCTCTTTTATAAAAATGCATCTGCACCCCTTTTCTAGACACACACACACACACACACACACACACACACACACATCCTTTTCAAGATAAACATAGACCTTTTCTTGACACACATCCATCCCTTTTCTAGGCATACACACCTTTTCTAGATGTGCACTTCTTTTATAAACACACACACGTACCTTTTCTAGATACACCCCCCTTCTACACAAATGCACCTTCTATAGACATACACACCCTTTTGCTAGATATATACACACCCCTTTTCTAGACACACACAAACCTTGTATAGATGCACATACACACCCCTTTTATAGACAAATGCACCCACCTTTTTGGGACATACACAACTTTTATACACACAACTAGTATAAACCTTTACATACCTCTTCTAGAACCCCCCCCTTTTCTAGACAAACATACTCATTTTCTAGACACACACACCCTTTTCTAGACAAACACACACATACCAACACACCTCTTATAGACACACACACTTTTTATAAACATACACACACATTTTATAGACACACACATACCCTTTCAGAAAACAGTGCAAAAGGATCTATTAATTCTTCGTTGCAGTTTTATTTGCAGCCAAGTCAGCACCCACCGTTTATGCACTAGTTTTAGTTATCTTAATTCCTTTATCCATTCTTGTTTTTATCTTTTCTGTACAGAAATTTCTGTTTGTATTCAGCCATACCTCAACTGCCTTGTTTCCCGATTTTGTCCTCCTTAACATTTTCTCGTAGTAATTTTTTTATTTGGAATTTAACAGGGGGGAGTCCTTTTTTTCTTCCTCCTTTTTTTCTTCCAAGTGCCATGATTTTGCACATCCATCCTTAACATCCTGGGATAAATTTATCTGTGATGTAACTCTGTTCATCTCACTGAGTTTAAACCAGGTATGAATTTGGCTCCTTTTCTCCAAGAGAAAAGGCAAGTGAGTATATATCTTCAAAACTGATGCCAAAGCTGGGCAGAAAACTTGCTGATACAGAGTGCTCTGCTTCTAAAAGAAACAGCCAGTCACAAAATAAAGCGATTGCTTTTTCATTACATCTACCACCTGAGATACATGTGTTTGCTTTTATGGTTGTTTTTTTTTGTGACTATCAATTTACTTTTACAACCAATGTTTTTCACACTTATAAATGTGGGAAAAGTGGATAGCCTTACAGCTTTATAGTAACAAAAGATTTCAAAGACAAGAGAAGTAAATGCTATTGATTTTAATCAATTTCTATTACCTTTTACAAGATGATGGGGAAAATATTAGATCAGCCATCCACATGATTACTGGGAAGAATTCCGTAATTCACTTTTATGCTTGATTGCATTATGTCCACTAGAGGTCATACTAGTTAGAGTCATTTTTCTGTTAACCTACAGAGCCAAAATACAAATAAAAATGAAAAAAGTAGATTAGAAGGTGTAGTAAAGCCTACAAACCAATGTATCATCCCATGGTAAATTCATTTCTCAGATTCCTCTGTGGATGATAAAACCCAGACTGCATTTTCATATAGTTGGAAAGGTTTCTGCTATGAAGTGCTGATGTAAGTCACAGGTTCCTAGCTGCTAGTTTATTTGATAAGTAATGATCAGTGTACTTTGTTCACCTTTTTTCAAGGTACATGCCTCTACATTTTACCTTTCCAGGAGTACCTGTTACAAGGTTTATTTTAAATTATTTTCAAAAGCTTCAGAGCAGCAGCTAGGATGTTCCTGATGATAAAAACTAAGGCAGGCATTCCAAACTTAGCAGTTTTACATGCTGCTTCTATGTATTTTCAACCTCTTTCAAACTTCATTGATAACATTTGTAGAGGAGGATGGATATAGGACCCAAGTAGACAGTATTGGATGTATCCAATATCAACATGTAGCCCAGTGGGCAGGACCTGGTGTGGGAAGGCAGAGTGGCACAGGGTGGCAAGACTCATTGCTGCCACCACCACTGCCAGGAACCCCATGCCAGCTTCACTGCCAGCAGAAGTAACAGACGGGGAGAGAGCCATGCTGCCCTCACCTCCTCCCACTACCAGCTGCTCGAATGCTGGACCATGGTTTACACTCCCTCCCCCCCTTCCATGACCCAGCCACCACTCCCCTCAGGCCACCCATGCTGCCCACCACTTCAGCGCGCACACATGCATGTGCTGCCCCCTGCCTGATCGTCTTCCTCCCAGCCCCAAGCAGCCCCTGGTAGATTGGAACTCTGCTAGCCTGCTAGGGGAAACCCACAGTTTTCCATGTTTTTCTCCTTTAAAAGAGAAAATCTGTGATTTTCTGTGTTTTCCTGTGATTGTTGCCAGCCCTTTCATATATACTTTCAACTCACTTTTGGGTTGCAACCCATGGGTTGGGAAATGCTGTTCTAAAGAATATGCCAGGCAAAATACAGTGCTCATAACATGCCATACATGCAGAATTTATGGTAACAGGCGTGCGGTGTGCGAAATTTAAGAACCAACTTTAGTCTTTTCAGTGACTCACTTGCTGAGGTGATAAAATACATTTATTTTTAAATATGACACAATGTCATATTTAATAACAAAATCATATATTCAAAAGCAAACTAATCTACAAAATGTAACTTCTTCATTCTACAGTTTGGAAGACCCAGAATGTATTTTCCCCTTTCAGGATCTGAAGAGACAGTAATTTGAAATAATTCGGTTATTTTCAGCAGAATATACATTTATCTTCTGCTAGTTATTGTCATCAACAAACATGCAGCTGTAAATGAAGCATATGTCATAGCAGGAGTAGCAGATCACACAATCATAACATCTTTTAGCAAAACTGTTAGAAAGAATAACTGTCCAGTAAATTATTCGAGTTTTGAAAAAATTGGGACTAAGTTTTGATCTCATTTATGCCAGCATCAGTCTAGAGTAATTGATATAACTCCAGTGGAGTTAGCTGAATTGTTAACAAATTACAACCTGAGGAGCTGACACTCAATTCTTTACAAAGTTAGTGGCCAATTTCCAGTGGCTTCAATGAAAGCAGTCTCTTTTAGGTTTCATTTCATGAGAGAGGACTTCAGGGGATTCGAAAAAGGGGAGGAGGGCAGACCCTGTAAGATACAAGAAATTGTTAGCTGAAGAAAAGTCAGTTTGAAAACTGAGAGACAGAGATTCAGCCACGTAAGAAAAGAAGCAGATTTTTAAAAGTCCAAAGCCAAACTGTACATTTTTATTTCCATCCTTGCTAGTTCGAAGGATAGTACTAAATCAAGTAAACAAACATGTCACTGAATACAATCTAAGTGGGTCGGCACAGGAATGGGTAAATAGTAGTGATCCTTAATGTTTCAGCTGCAGTATGGGTTTTAAATGAATCTGCAGTACAGTTGAGCAAGGTTATTAATATAAAATATAATAAAGACATCTTTCAATTAGACATCTTAGTTTCTGACTTATTAATCAAATCATGTTTTAGCCCTGGAAGTCCTCATGTGAAATTAAATCATGGCATTACCCTTATCTCCTGAGGTTATACAAAACTATCATTCACTGTCCAGGAGCATCACATTTTCAGGAGCGTCACATTTTCAATAGGTAAAAATGGTTTTCTTTATGACACAGAGCCTGTTTTCACAGTTCTTGTTGCACTAATAAAAGTATTTTATATATTGAAAAATTTCCTGTGTTTTCCAAATTGGGTGGCTTTGTTCTGCAGCCAATGCTTCATTTGTTGACTACACTGTTCTGTTTCTGTAGTTAAGGGATTTTGATCTGATTTATTTGTGTAATCATATAGATTTATTTCCATTTATTGCCACTAAAAAACTCCTTACATAAAACATAAAACTTGGGTTTGGATCCCATGCCTATGTAATTCATGATGAGTGGAAGTCTTATAGGTATTGCTGTTGAAATAAATTGATGCAACTTTGGCCTAGTGCAAGGTGACTTCACCAAAGTAATTGTCTTCAACCTGTATAAACACAAAACAAAAAGTTAGTCCCTGCCCCAGAGATCTGACCGTAAGAAGGGATGTCGAAAAAGAACCTACTTTGTTTCTTTTTTTTCAAACATTAAGGTTATTACATATAGTACTTGGCTATGTCTATTTTAATTATGCCAAAAACAGTAAATAAAGAATTGGTTATATACATCAAGAGCTTCCGCTTCCCTAGCCAGTCATTAATGGACTTTTATTTACAACCTAGTTGTAGTCATCTGAGAATCTTGGAAAGGATGGCACCTCTTAGACAGTTGCTTGTCATTAACACCCCTATTGAAGTAGGGTGCCCTGTACAGGTGAATCCCCGACAGAGCCATAGAATTCACTTGATTTGTGGTCCGCCCAGACACAGCAGTTTGCAGGAAATAGGCTTTAATCTTCAGATATACAGTAGCCCAAATCTGATAATCCAGATGATGAGGAGTTCATCTAAAAAAAAAAAGTATTAGAATTTGGTTGATGTGGCCTGTCTCATGTAGAAAAGAAGTCAGCATAGCAGCTCAGAGCCTTTCTGTGCCCTGGGTGGCAGCAGTGCATGGGGCAGAAGCTGCCTGCTGGACTGATGGCAGTAGCAGCAAAACAGCTGCTATTTTTTTGTGTCTGACCCTCCTTCCATCCTCCCCACCTTGGAGCCTGGGTTTGGTGCCCTGGTTGCTGCCCCTTTATTATGCTACTATGGTGGCAGGAAATTAAGGACCAGATTTTAGGAAACGGAGAAATCATTTACAATATTAAAGGGAAGATACTGTTGTGGCAGAATACCATCTCTGTCTCTCCCCAAACTCTGTTATCTGACAATTTGGTTACCATGGTCACTGCAGAGGGCAGACACTCCTGGCCCCATGGGCTTCAGGTAACCCTGAGTTGTAACCTGACCTGGATACATTCCCAAGGGAGGGGGAAACCTGCTCCCTCTGCCTACATGACTGGCCTCACACACCTGGGTTTGGGCTTAAATTCCCTATTGTTCTAAGCAATGGGTGGGGGCTAGAGACCCTTCCAGTCTACATGGCAACCAGTGATGCATTTCAGATTGATTGGCTAGCAGCAGGTAAATAAGGTCATAAGGTCTATATAAGTGAAGGACTGCCCAGGAGGAGGAGCAGCAGCAGCAGCCATGATGAGAACTCACAGAGAAGCTGAACCATCTGAATCTCTCTCTCTCTCTCTCTCTCAGCTCATGGTCAATGAACTGCCTGCCTCCAAAGGGAATCTCCACCTGCCTCTGGATGACACTTGTGAGTAAGCTACTTGGGATCTAACTGCATATATAGCTTGCAGTAACACAGATGTATAACCAAAGGCTACCATGCTGCTGTTTGCTCTAAGGGATTTCTCTGATATTACTCTACTCTGTACCCTATTCCAAACCTACTCCTTGTAACCAATAAAGTTATCCTTTGTACCTAGGGTGGAAGACTTATTGGGAGAGAGCCTAGATTATGCCTTGGGGTCCCCTTGGTTTGGCTGACTAAGGGAGACCACTACTTGTGCTTCAGACTGAGGGAAGTACCCTCGGTTCTTGCAGTGGGTCAAGTACCCTCAAGGACTACTAGACATATTTTTCCCAGAGGGTGTAAGTCCAAGATCAGTCCAGACTTTGGGTGGTGGCGGGGTTACCCTCAGGCTTGTGGGTGTGCTCCAGAAAGGGCGTTGTCCAGATGTAAGGCACCCCCAGGGAGGCACTTGGAGCCTGGAAGGTGGTCGGGTACAGCGAGGAGGGTGGCTCAATGTGGGAGCACCCCCTACTGGCCCACCACAACTATGACCATGATGGTGGCAGGGGAACTACCCTAAGATAATACAATTAAAATGGCACTGTGTTGTGGACGGTTGCATGCTTGTGTGCTTACAGACGGGACTGTTTAGGAGAGCCTCATAGTTAGCTTCCCACTGGCCAGCTTCCAGGGGGAAGAATTTGGCTACATACTGACTTTATAGAAATGGGAGACTCCTCCCTAACTTGTTCCTGCAGCCATATGGCTGAGGACAAGTGAAACCTGGGGGGCATCTGAAGATGGGGAGACCTGGGGAGACTTGAGCTGCAAGCCCAAGTCTCCGGGCTTAGGTCTGCAAGTAGGACGCCCACCAAAGGATTTGGAAGCATCTGACTTGGAAGCGCCAGACTTCCATGCGTAGACCCTGAGATGGTGCAGAGTCACTTGGAAGAACTGGATGCCTTTAAGTCGTCAGGCCCGGATGAGCTCCATCCGAGGGTGCTGAAGGCACTGGCCGACATCATTGCAGAGCCACTGGCGGGAATATTTGAATGCTCGTGGT
>NW_005842207.1:48330-51111 GCF_000455745.1 Alligator sinensis | reverse complement strand
CTTTCCTGCTTATGCAGGGGGTCGGACTCGATGATCTATTGAGGTCCCTTCCGACCCTAACATCTATGAATCTATAACTTTTGAGTTCTGTTTTTCACATAAGGGATTCTTATGTCATCTCCACACTAGTGTAATTTTCATAATTTTTGTACACCAATGTCAATTATACTGGGATCCAGATCAGACAGAGGAGCAGCTATTCTGAAACTGCTGCATGCAGTACACTGCTATTACTGTGCCTTGGCATTGTTAGCTGGCATTCAACAAATAATATAGCCTATTTGCCTTGAGTAAATGGTTATGGAGAGAGAACTGCAGACTCACATCTACACTAGTATAAGTTCCACAGCTTATGAGCCCCATGATAATTTTACACCAAATTCAAGTAAGTTCCAGTGATATGGAGCTGTATGTTGTTTGCTCCTTTTCAGTAACAGGATAAAGTTGGTATAAATGTGTTTTTTATATTTGAATCCCTAGTGTATCTACATCTGCCTGAACTCCGTTTTGAATTTAGGGCTTGGCTGTTTTCTCTTTTATCTCTCGTCTTCATATTGGCACAAAAAACACAGGAAATGGAGGGGAGATTCTTGCACCAAGCACAGAGTTAATTATAGAGGGTCAGTAATTATTGACTATTGTTCAATCAAATTTAGCTTCTTCATTGAAGTGCTGGCTGCCAGTTAGGGCAAACCAGTTTGTGAGTCTGAAATCCAGGGGGTGGCAAGCAAGCAATCAAAGAATCACAGGTGGAGATTAACCAATGTATCAAAAGATCACCTAACAAAGGGGAATTCAGGGGGATTCATGGAGACAAAGGAAGCTTGGGCAAGGGAGAAAAGCATAGTAAAAGAGAGAAATCTTTTTTTAATTGTTACATTAACCAAGGAAGGAGGAAACTGGCTGCAGAGGAATAACAAGGGAAATTCTAGGGCTTTGGGGAAAAGGCAGGGGACTAAGAGGGCATTTACCTATGTGCAAAAAACCACTCTAGTGAGGAAAATGAGGCAGGGACATGTGTGCAGAAACTTATTATTTTGTCCACATTTGTATGCTTTTTGTGCTAATGAAAGAGTAACTTTTTTTTTTAAATGCTCTATAACAGGGGTTTTCAACCTTTTTTAGTCTAAGTACCCCTGGCAGCCGGATGCCGAACAAGGGTGGGGGGCAGCGCACTGCTGGACAACAAGTTGCGGGGAGGGATGGCGTGCAGGCAGGTGAGCACGGAGCACCTCCACCTCCCAGGAGCAGGGCCAGGGCAGGGCGGGGACTCTTACGGGGCTGGGGTGAGGGCAGCAACACCCCTCTGCAGGGGGAAGCTCATCGGGCTAGTGTGTGGCACTGCAGCCCCTGCATGCAAGCTTCCCTGCCCTGCAGGGGGGTGCCGTTGCCCTCACCCCACCCCAGCCTTGCTCCTGCGAGGTGCCGGCACTCTGTTCCCGCCAGCCCACACATACCCTGTAGGACCGGTCCAAATACCCCCAGGGGTACACGTACTGCCGGTTGAAAACTCTTGCTCTATAAGTGCTCTTTGTCTCTCTGCTTCCACCACTGAGTATCCCTGAAGTGGTGATCCATATCTCAGTGCACACAAGGTGGAATTCGAAGAAAAAACATGCTGAATTGATGGGGGAGTATAGAGAATCAGTACCAATCTTCAGGTCATAATGCAATTGGGCCCTGAGGCTCCATCCCCATGAAGAGGAGCAGACTGAACCTGTACTGAGGTTAAAGTCCAATGAAAAAAACAGTGCTGCAGTCTGTTCAGTCTGTGGTGGCACCTAAATACAGCAACCTGGGTTAGTGTATGCTTGGGTTGGTGATGCTTGAATGAAGGGATGTGTGTGTGTGTTTACTTAGTAGACACATTTAGATTTTTTCTTTTGCATCTATTAAACTTTGGATGTAAATTGTAAAAAATCTCAGGACTCATCCCAGCTTTTGATTTTGCTTGAAGTTAAGCCAAAGGCCAGGCTGAGTGCTTTTGAAAACCCAGTCCCTTGTCTCATGGTGACTGCATGAATATAACCTCACTTTGTGGTAACTGTTGAGATTTGAACTAGTGACTTATAGTGTAGTACCAGACCTTGCATAAAACCAAATTGCAGAATTTGCACTATGAGCAAATACATTTGACCAGCAGAGTGCTGTAAACACATAGCATTTATCTTTTAGTGCTGATTTCTTATAAAATATCACTGTTTGGTATAAAACATTATAAAACTTTTTGGCCTGATCCTACAGATTCTTACAGTGGTTCCAAAATTAGCAAAATGGATTCCAGTGGGCCTACTCATGTCTGCTTGCATGCCTAACTATCTGTAGGATCACTTGTGCTCGTTGTTTGTTTTAAATAAGAGAGAGAGGGAGAAGATATCGAATTCAGCCGTCTGAAATGGAAACTGTAACATGAAAAACATGAAAAAGAAAGAAGCCAGACTCAACAGCGACATATATTTTCTAAGCCTTTGCAAGAAACACAACTTCATTCCCCGAGGACTAAACATCTACAATCCCCTGACTACTACACACAACTCCAAATATGCTGCACAGCTATGCAGAAGAACTTCAGAGAAAATTAGAAATCATCTACTTCACCTACTCTACTCCAAAAGAGACCAACTCAGGAAGGAAATCGTCATACACTACAACAACTTAAAAGATAGAAATCCATGCATGTTCCCTGACAATATACAGTGGATACAAAGAGACTACGAAAAACTTTCTACAGCATTCATCCTACATAAAAAGAAGAAATGGAACAAATTACTCCAAGAACAA
>NW_005842207.1:45689-46174 GCF_000455745.1 Alligator sinensis | reverse complement strand
ATTCCATCCAGGAAGAGCACACACCAACTGCTGCAGCTTCCTGAGCCTGACAAAGGGTTTTTGAACCCGAAAGCTTGCTTAATAACTATTCTCCAACCATTTGGGTTGGTCTAATAAAAGATATCAAATTCACCCAAGGAACCTTGTATGCACAGACAAACACATTTGAAAATGCTTATCTGATGCTGAACTCAATTACTGTTTAGTATCTAGTTAATTAATCGAGTAATTAATTTAACTTTAATACAATTATTTGTTTAGAAAACGAATCGTGAATTCTGCCTTATCAAAGAATTAATAGCAAAATTTGGATTTCAGATGGAGGTAAGATCTGTTCTCTTTGTGTACCCTTCTTTAGTTAAGCCTTGAGCTTCTCATAGCAACTGAAAATGCTATATATTCAAATCCTTTATCAAGACTCTGATATTAACTATGCTGACAATGCTGTGTAGTAAAATGTTAATGATCTGTTACGTAGTGAGAGT
>NW_005842207.1:44720-45679 GCF_000455745.1 Alligator sinensis | reverse complement strand
ATGTAAACTGCCTCTATGGTTGTTCTAGTGAAAGCAATATCGCTACATTAATTTGCCATCTAAAGATACAAGGAGATTAGATGTTAAATGCAGACTCATCTCTTATTGCTGTGCTGTGCTGTGCTGTGGGGTAAAATAAAGATCTGGTGGCATTTTCTGCAATTACAGTGTCTTGGACAATACTCACTGAACAGGCTGGAATGTGTGTTTGTGCGTAAGCAATTGCTTAATGGTCTCCCTATGTGCCTACATAATCACTTGCAGTATCTTGCTCATGTATAATGTGTTTTGGGACACACTCTGAGTAAATTGCATAGGAACTGCTGCAGTGAAGTAGAGAAGGTTCTTTGAGCCCAGGTATTGTACCCCTGGCACAGTGTTTACTGTCATATGCTACAGAGAATAATTGCTTCCCACCCCTTGCAAATCACAGAGCCATTTTATGCAGTACAACTCATAAAAGAAAATATTCTTTCCTAAATCACACAGGTAGTCCCTAAAGATAAAAAGGTACAAGTGACCATGTAATTGTAGCTTTGCAGATGAGGATATGGATTTCTCTAATAATCAGAAAAAATATCTACTTTTTAAGATTAAGCTAGGATATTTCTCTCAATACTTTTAGCAGTGAATTGTATTCATTTTCTGTGCCCATACTTTATTATTCATTTGTAATGTTATGGAACCTAGTATCTAAAATCAGAGTCTCTTTATGCTAGGGATGTGCAACACACAAGAGAATGTGGCTACTTCTTTAATGAATTTAAATTATTATCTACATGGGCTGGATATAGCAGCAGTGGCAATTACTTGTTATTATGAGGATGACAGTCTTCCAGTAAATAGAGAAGTCATCGCTGGGTCCATAGATGACTAAGGAGACCAATCTAAGATCTGCCTGTTCAACTGCAGATGTGGCAAATAGTTCCAGGAGGAAGTAGATCCTGGTGATATCAGGT
>NW_005842207.1:17769-44675 GCF_000455745.1 Alligator sinensis | reverse complement strand
TCTTTCCCTTTGTAAGTCTTGTCTATCCATCTCCATGGCATGACAATTTTGCTTGAAATGACCAATGCCTTGTCATACATCAGGGTGCCATATGGGATGATTCAGTGCTCCCAGATCCAATATTAACATCATCAGTATTTCGTCAGATTGGTCTTCAAGATGCCCTTAAATCTCTTCTTTTCCCTACCTCTACAGTGGTGATTTCAGATTGTTGGGAGTAGAGGGCCTGTTTTGGGAGATGGTTGTCAGGCATCCTTATGACATGTCCTGTCCAACAGGGCTGGTGCCTTAAACATGGCTTCAATGATGGTGGTGTTTGCTTGAGCCAGAGCACTGGTGTTTGGTCTTCTGTCCTTCCAATTCATATGGAAGATCTTCCAAAGAAATCGCTGGTGGTAACATTCCAAAGCTTTCAGGTGTTTTGGATAAGTTGTCCAAGTTTCACAGCCATACATCCAGGTACGAATGACAACAGCTTGGTAGACGAGAAGTTTGTTTTGGGTCCTGATATCAAGATCATCAAAGACACAATTTTGCAGATGTCCAAAAGCAGCACTGGCAGATTTAATCTGGTATTGAATATCATAGTCTTTGTTTACTTTTTGGGGAAGGTGGCTACCCAGGTAAGAGAAATGCTTAACATTCTCTGAGGAACACCCTCTAATTATAATGTGTAGAGGAGCATCTGGTTGGCTTGGGGTGGATTGGTAAAAGATCATGGTTTTTGTGAAATCAATGGTGAGTCCAAGTATTTCATATATTTCACAGGAGCAATAGCGACCTGGAGCTCTTCAACTGAGTGGGCACACACCACATGTTGGCAGCATATTGAAGTTCAGTAATGGAGTAGTTGGTTATTCCTGTCTATGTGATACTGGATGCTGACTCTAGATGGAAGTCTGTTAGCAATAATACATTGAAGAGCTGCACTACAGGCAGCAAAGAGTGCTAGTGCAATCGCACAGCCTTGCTTAACTCCAGTTCTAATAGTGAAGGGGTCTGTTTCTTAGCCATTGCTTAGGACTCACTGGGCATGTCTACATGTGCCCCTATGGCACCGTGGTTACTGTGCTGTCATTTAGCATTTCCAACAGGAAGTACTAAATGATGATGCAGTAACAGCCCGTATTGTGCCATGCCAGTGGTGCACAGTTACTTTTAACTGCTGTGTTGCTGTAGCAACATGCTATATCGAGGGAGTGTGTTGCTGTGACGACATAGCAGCGGCATCATGGCTTTTGCCCATGGATTTTACGACTACATACTGCCATGTGTAGATGCACCCACTGTCACAGTATCATGAAGAAGTCTGATAACGGTAACAAATTTTGGCAGGTTTCCAGATCTCATCAGGATCTTCCATAGGGCTTCTCTGTTGATTGAATCAAAGGCTTTAGATCTTGATGTTGCTCCTGGCACTTCTGTTGCAGCTGTCTAGCAACAAAGATCATATCTTTTGTACCTCTGACTGGTCTGAAACCACAATAGGCTTCAGAAATTGGATAGGAAGGTTTGTTATAGGTTGTGATGCATTTTCCCAGTTGTAACATCAATTTCCTGAGAACGTGAATATGTGCAAATGCCAGCACATACATCTGGTCAAATTCTTTGCTGGTGGAAATTAGTATAGCTTCACTGAAGCCACAGAGCCCCTGCTTGCCCAAGCGACAGGTGTTAGTCTCAACCTGGCTTTTCATAAAGAAACCAAGGGTGTGTTGTGATGAGAATAACATTTTTGCCTCTTGCATACATGTCTGGCTGAAATTTCCCTTGTTTATAGCAGTGTTGTCAAGCATACAGCCGGGGTGGATCCAGAGGGGGAGCAGTGGTACACCTGCACCTCCCTTTCCAGCCAGGCCAATGGAGCGACAGCCAGGGATTTAACTCTCAAAGAAGTAAGCATTTCTCCCCTTCCTTCCCAACTATGTTCAAAGGCCCATCCCCTCTCCTCTCTCCTCTCCCTTGCATGCCTCTGGGTTGGAGGTGGAAGATAGTGAAGCTTTTGCCTGCTACAGCTGGGCTGCATGGGTGCTGTGCTCAACCTAGGGTTATGACAAGAGTGGGAGTCAGCAGGTGCATTCCTCCTCCCTGTCCTCTCCCCCGGGTGTTCCCTGCCTACTCAAGATCAGGTGCAGGGAGGGGGAATGTGGCCTTTGTCCACTGTCACTGCTGCCACAGACCCTGGCAAGTGCAGCCCCCACCCAGCCCAGCTGAAGGGGGCAGGAGCTCATCTCCCTCCCAGGACAGCACCTGGCAGTGGCAGAGGACAGACTGGGGCATGGGAGGGGAAGGGACTGAGAGGGAAGGAAGGAAAGGAGAGGGGACATGCTTCTGAGCATTGAGGGGAAGGGAGCAATGTTACCTTCCTTGGGACTTAGATGGGGCTGCAGGAGCAGCTGATGGCTTGCCTGCCCAGATGAGATTGAGGGAGAAGGCTGGGAGCAGGGCGTGCAGCCACACCTACAATTGCACCCCTTTCTGCCAAATCCTGTAGCTGACTCTGCAGCCCATCCCTGCAATACTGCACCCACCTTTGCAAATCCTGGATCTACCTCTGCCCACAGAGCAGCTCCATTTGGCATGCCAGGCTACCAGCAGGCTAAAGAAATGGGGGACATGGCTAGGGGGTGTGTAGCCTGACACAGAATTTCTGGCTGTCATGCCTTGGTGGCCATGTTCCTAGGCAGGCCACATGCTTGCTCTGTCAGATCTGTCCCTGACCCGGGCTGGGTCCAGCCCATAAGGATCACTGCAGTCCAAATCCAGCCTAGGGCATAGGGTGACTTTGACACCCCTCACTTAAGGAATCTCTAACTGCACAAATCAACCTGTTTTAACATTTTTTTTTAGGCAAGATTTCCTGAAAAGTCCCACTTCCAGAGAGCTGCAGCCCATTCATTGTTTTTCATCCTATAATTCTGTGAAGCGTATATGAGTCTTCATGCCTTAGAAATAGGGATTATAATGCTACTTTGGGAGACTGATCAGTCCTGCAAAAAGTACTTCACCCTCTAACTGGGACCGCAGCAAATCCTAACATTTCAATTCTAGGGCATCACACAGTTGGATAAAATTATACATCTTTCTCTGTCACCTAGTCTTCTCAGAAATACTGGTGGTGAAACTTCCAGCTTGTACTGTTCAGAATTCTTAAGTCAATTGCAAAAATGGATTGCCAGAATTGCTACTACAGATGCTACCTTGTCTGCTACTATGTGTAGAGAGAAAAATGCTAATAACCCCAAAAAAGCAATTTAAGCTCATCTAATTTCCATTGTTGCCAGCCATAATAAACTGTGGAATTAGACAGTTGAGAACAATGTGATTTTGCCAACAACTTTGTCATCGGGCTAGAATTGATTGCAGCCAGTATGTAGACAGCAGACGGGGCACCAGAATTTCATGTTTCCTTGGCCCATTGTAAAAATGGTGACTGAGGAGCAGACAAGGAAGTCCCATGGAGTGATGGCAGTTTGTATTGACCTGGCTATAAATTGCAGTAATGATTTGTTAATGTTAACTTGTCTGGACAGTTAATAGCTATGTCTCTCAATTGCATCAGTCAGAATGAGGTAGATGATTCATTTCAAACTCATGTGATCCACATGTGCCATATGTTGTGTCCTTGCTCTGTGTGAATTGGTGACATCATCAAACAACTCGAAGTTTATTTTATAGGAAAAAATTATACGTATTGTAGAAAAGCTCAACCTTTTTTCAAGACTCTTATTCCAGCTCAGGGGTGTCTGCATTTTAACTAATACCCCATTTCACTTATTCTAATGGAAAGCAGCATACACAGAAATAGCATAGAAAGTCTGTTTTCTAAAAGGTTTTTGTTGTTAGTGAAAAATATCTTGCCTTTGGTAGTAAAGCTTCTTCCCCTAATTGATCCTAGGCCTTGAGCTCACCTTACTTAGTTAACTGAAGATTAATGCTATCAGATAAATAGCACAATTTCTGCCCTCCCTCCCCTACCCCCATGGATATTGAGAGCAGTGGATATGTGCTTTTAGTGGGGGGAGGGAGGGAAGTTGTTTGTATTTAAAATGCTCATGGGCAGTAATATCTACTGTTGGGCAGACCTCAACAGAACTGAGTAGGATTGTGTTATCCTTTAGCACCCTAATTTTTTTGCCACTGTTCACCTCTTTAATTCACTAAAATATATCCACAATTTTCTTTGTCCTTTTGTTTAACATTTTCTGCTAGTTCAATTGTTTCAAATCTGGTTTCTTTCACAGGAGGCAGAAATATTTGCAGATTAAGAATAGGTAGGAATCTTATTAGTTTCTCTTTAACAAGTGCCTGTTCTAATGGATGAAACTGCAGAACAATTAGATCAAATGGCAGCATAAATTTAAATGGGAGGGGGAAGATCTTAACCTAAACTTCTAATACCTCATTCCTCATGGATGCCTAGTCTGGGCTGAACTGCAACATACATTTACAGTAGCCCCAGTAATATATATTTCCCAGCCTCCAGATTAGTAATATTTTCTTCCAGCCAGAATTCTTTCAACACCCCCAAGATCTCTTAACCCTGTTCTCTTTCAAGTCCTGACCAGTCTGTCTGGGTTTTTTTTCTCTGATGGAATCTATTTGATCAGGGATGTAGGGTATCTCTTTCAGCTCACAAAACTCTTATCTTAATTCCCCTTAGTGTACCCATGTTGTTTGTAGAGAGGCGAAATATAGCACTGTGCACATTAGCTTGGGCACTTACCTTTTCCCCCTCTTCTCCTCCTCCTCCCCCTCCCCCCGCCCTCCCAGTAGCTGACTGCTGCACAGTCTTTCATTTTTTAAATGAAATCTTAATAATTTCCCAAGCCGGAAGCAGCTGTGACCACCTGAAACCTCAGACACTACTCCTGCCTTTGTTTAAGGTAATTTGCATCATAACAGAGAGCCTCACAAAAGAGCTGAGAGACTCCTTACCAGCTAAGAACTGCTTGCCCAGAGGAGTTTTCCATCTATTGACTCCTCTGTGAAATCCTATAAAATATGAACTTTCATTTCTACCCAGGAGAACTTTTACAGTCTTTTCTCTGATGCCTGCGGAAGGGTGTTTGTGCCTGAAAGCTTGCAATTAAAGAATTTCTTTTTTTGCAAAAATCTTGTTGGTCTAATAAAAGATATCATCTCTACCATGAGCCCGGATTGCTTTTGCACAGTCTTTAATATATTTATCCTTATCTCCTTTTTCCTAAGTGGGTGCCCTAGCTACTAGGCCACTCAGATAAAACATGGGGGGCCATCCTTCTCTGGCATTTAGAGCTTTCTAATGATCAGGGTTTTGCTCAGCTACAATGTCAGGACTTGTGCTGGCCAAGGTACACATGTAAGGAGCTTCATTTCTGCAGGGCCAGCATGCAACCTACTGTGCATGTTCGATAGCTATATGGATGCTTATGGGAGGGAGTCCAAGGATTCTGTCCCTGCCCTTGAGATTTCTTATGCATCTTATTCACTGGTTATTTAATGCAAAATCTTATTTGGGATGTACAAAAACTGAGGTGTCTAGCTCAAGTCTGTGAATTCCACTCCTAGAAACAGGAGCCTAAATTCTAGGCATAAGGGTATTCCAGGATAATCTTATTTCACCTTTGCATGCCTACATAGCTGTGTAAGTATAATTTTGGGCTCTTATGCAGAGTTTATATTCTGTTTCCACTTGTATAACCATGCTTGGCCTGCACTCATTTTCTGAGCATTGGTTCCCCAGGTGGTCCTACGCCACCGAGGAGCCTATCAGAGAAAAATCATGACCAGCAACCATTTGATACTAGAGAAGGAAGAAAACCCTCTCACTCACCTCTTTAGCCTAATACCTTTGGAACACATATGCACATGTTTAAATTAGAGCAGCTCCTGGGACCTGCTGTAATTGAAACACCCACAGTGTCTGGTATATTCAGTGCCCTGCACTTCAAAATGGCAGTGGGGGTGCTTCAACTAAAGCTCACTAACCAAGCTTTAGTTAAAGTGCCCCTGCTGCCATTTTGAAATGCAGAAATGCTGAATACACATGACAGTGAGCCGAGGTTGCTGGAATGTGCCAATTAGAATGCTGCA
Source organism: Alligator sinensis (assembly GCF_000455745.1). Lineage (NCBI taxonomy): Eukaryota > Metazoa > Chordata > Crocodylia > Alligatoridae > Alligator > Alligator sinensis. The sequence goes on along the minus strand of NW_005842207.1, from coordinate 38,600 downwards.
GCAGACTAGATGAATCGAGTCGGCTACAACGTGTCCTAATTAGAATGCGTTGGAGCAGGCGTCCCACATGTGTACAGGCACCCTTAGTGATTAAGACACCTGATCCAGGAGTGGGAGAATCTGGTTCATTTGGGTTCATATGCCCCCCTCCCACAGGGGCATATGAACCCACATCTTTTACTTCCTAGTAAAGTAATCTAACCTCCAGGCTAAATGTTGTCTAGAGTGTCCTCAAGCCCTTCTCTTGAAGCTGGCTCATTGGGCAGCCAAAAGTGAAGGCTATATAGATCCAGAAAGAAAGTAAACTAGAAGGTATATTGTTCAGTGAAGGACAGTGGTCTGCCGCCTTCTCTGATTGGGTAGAAATTATCCCACTGTTGTCTACCCACTTTATCCAAGCAAGCATTAAATGCAAGGTGCAAAAAAGCCACTGGAACTGTAGCTGTACTATCCTGAAATGTTACACCAGGGTCATAGGTTCCAGCAAACTGGAATTCCACAGAAGTTTCTGTTTAAATTTAAATAGATTTTAACAAATAAAATTAGTCTGTAAATAACCCCTTGCATGTGTCAATCCACTTTTTATTTTGTCCCCATACTTCCAATGTGTTGTAGGCTGCGAGTTTTGTTTGTTTATGTTGGGAACACTCAACCTTACTGTGTTTTTAGGAAGAATATGAATCTTGGGGACTTGGGAAGTAGGAGGAGGTGATATGGATTGCAGGGTAAGTGCTCTGATTGGATTTCTACTAAAATTATAATTTTATTGCAATAATTTAAGAGTGATGTGTTGATCATGAACTTTAGTTTTCAGGTTAGCATCATGTGATAAACCATGCTGGAAATGGTATCTCTGCATCATCCAAATTATTTTGTAATAATTAATTATATAAGTTTTTGTATATGATGTGGCTTGCCCAAGGCTATACTGAAAAATTTTACCCTATTCATATGTTTAATATCATTACAATGAGAGCTTGGAATACCAAATACGCAGAAAGAAGTGGATCCTCATTTAGGATGGGGATGATATCTGGCTCTAATAACCAGAACAGTGATTTTTAGCCCTTTTAGACCCAAACCATTCCTCAGAAAATGCTGGCTCTTAGCTTTTCTAATTTTTTGACAACAGAAATGTAATAGGCTAATTTTTATTTTGCAAAGAACTCAAGAAGACAACAACAGGTCAGAGTGTTTTTGACCCCGTGTGAAATCTCTGAGTTTATCTTGTGAACTGTGTTGGCATTTGGATACCTAACAACACTAATATTTTTCATCACCCATTGCACCCTTAAAAGGATCTCTCATAACTCTGAAGAATCACAGAACTAGAGTGATAGCAAATATATAAGCTAAAAGACTAGAATTTAGGACATTGGTCAAATCTCTATTAATATAGAAGTTCCTGTACTATATAGGAGCTCCTTTACCTAATTTAGTAACATTATAGTTTGATGTCAGGGGGGATTGAAAGTTGTGAAGAAAGAAACCAATGTTCTATTCTTATCAGATGTTTGCTACAATAGCCCTGCAGGAGAAGAAAAAAAACCAGCACTAATTTAAAGAAAGGATTAATGAAAACACATCTATTGTAGCACTCAGCTTGAGATTAACCATTTTTAATAAATAGTGTTTTGAATTTGTTAATTACACAATTCTTGGGATTGATGACTTGGGTGCTTCTGCTGCTATAGGCCTTTTTAAGTAAAATATTCTTGTGTTGTAAAGCAAGTATGTGTCGATGTTACTTTTACAATAAATTTGCCTTGGATTTATGTTTCATATCTCAAACCGTCTGATGTGACCTCTTTTTTGTGAGAGGCAAGGATTTCTTAGGGTGATATTTTTTTCATTGGACCAACTATGTAGTTGGGATAGATTTCCATATGTGGTTCAATAAAAGATATCACCCTAAGAAATTCTTGCCTCTCGCATAATTTCTGGACTATCACAGCTACAATGTCACTCTTACACTAACTGTCTTACTTTGTATATACTAGAATAAGTTTGTTCAGAATAAATCTCTTGTATGCATGGAAGCACTGCTTCTAATCCATAGTTTCTACATCTTTATGCAGGTGGCCTACATGCGAAGTAAGTCAGTTAATTTGGTCCAGGCCAAGGATTTGCAGTTTTGCCTTCTCTGCACCAATGAGAATCCAAGCACTAAAGGAGCATTTACAGTAGTGGAAGAGCTTTGGCAAAGCTGCTAGGCTGAAAGAGCTGTGCTGTAGTGTGCTTCCAATTTAATGCACTGATTCTAAGCATCTTGGCTTCATCTCCTCCCAGCCAGTATACTTCTTCCTCTTTGGATACACTAGGCCTCCTCCTGCCCCTGTATCTCAGCACAAGGTTGGTTGTGACCATTTTGTACTACCATAGCCACCCTACCTGGCATACTTTCTGCCTTGGGGGTGTGGGCCCAGTGGCAACATGTAGGGGGTGCATGTGCACCTCCTGACAGGCTGCGCTCCCCACACCTGAGTGCCGGCTGGGGAGTGGAGGCGCCGCAGCCACTTCAGGGAGTGCCACAGCCACTTCCCAGCCAGTGCAATCGGCCTCAGGGGGACCCCCCCGGCAGCTGACAGGTCACTGGTGGGTGGGGGGGGGCACATGCCCCCCTGACTAAGGTGGCACCAGTTGCCCATGTGTGGGCCTACACTTAGGCAAGCTTTTGCCTACATAATCCAAAGCAAATCTGGCCCAGTGACCACAACAAGGTTGCTATAACAATCTTGTTGGGCGGAAGGGATTATTATGTTCTTGATGGTGATGGGTTCCTCAGACCTTATGGGTAACATCTAGTAGTTTGGCAGCTTGGAGAGTGGTTTGCACTCTAAACACTTGTACAGCAGACTTGCAGGAGGTGAATCTGTTTCCCTCAAATACTTGTTGAGTCAGGGAAACATTGTGGAAGCTCATTATCTCTACAGCGTCATTCTGAGACACCTTGTAAATGCCAAATCATGGACTCTGTCCTTCAGCAGCCAATGAAGTTAGGTAGTTGAGTAGGGCTGTCCTGGGGGTACAGGGAGGGTGAGAATATGGTTTAATGGTGTAGCCAGGATCTGTGCTACAGATGTGCTAGGATCAGGATTTGCTGGTGTCTCTACGTTCTCAGTGTTCCTATAGAATACCAGCCGAACCTGTCTCTATTTCTTCCTGTGTCTTCAAGTCCCGTGTTTCAGTGGCTTGTATTGGCACATTCATTGGCACAAATGAGCAAATATTGCCAAATCTATAATCAAATTGCCTGTGCATATAGGATTTTATCCTTTACATCTGGAGTCAAGTCCCCAGTAGTTTAGGGAAAAAGAATTGTACATGGCACTTCTAGGTGTGCAGTCCTCAAAAGCTGATGGGGAGAGGAATGTGGTGAGCTGGGCCTCCAGTCCTCACTAGCAGAGGAGCTGAGCAGCTTTGCAGGGAGGAGCATGCAACTCCCCATAATAGGGTGTAACGCTTTCCATGCTTCCAGTGTTCTGTTAAATTCTGGCTGTTGCTTTTTGCCTCTCTGAGGTAGGCTGCCCCTTATGGCAGGTCTTCAGTCTACCTGTCTTGAAGCTGTACCTGTAAGGATGTAATGAATTATATAGTTATTTAGCCAAATTCTGTTTCTCACTTACACCAGTGCAAGTTGAGCCAATCTCATTATTCTGGATTTCCATCCATATAACAGAATGGAGTCTAGCCTAGTATTTTCAAATGTTCATAGGTAGCTTTATAATACTTTTTCACAAATAGCTGTTAACTATTACAGTCTGTCTAGCAGGTCAATGCCTAGAGTACCCAAATATTTTTAGCTTGCAGATAATATATTGAAAATGATCACATTTAATTACAGAAAGTATAGCTGTTTAGGTCTGCTACTTTAAGATGCATCTATTTTGAATAATGGACTAATTTTACATAGACAAATTGCTTGGCAAATTTTCGTTTGAGGATAGTAAACTGTTTTGAGATAATGTAGACAAGAAAAACACAGTCCTTTTTCATACTTGTGCAACTAGACAAAACTTGTTTCAAAAAACAAAATTGCTCTTGATTTCTTCAAGCCACATAGGATAAATTTTAGCCTACCATCAGCTCTTTCTGCCATGGTGCAGACCTCTGGACCAGAGGCTGCTAATGGAAAAATGGAGGAAAAATTTAGAATTATGAATGACATGACAGGTCCTCTGTGCCCTGAAGCCTTGAACAAAATGATTGAAGCACTGGAATCTATAAAACAGTATCATTTGCTTTCCCATTCAAAACAAAGGGCTATAGTGCAAACAATATTGGATTTTATGTTCCATTTTATAAAGAACATGAAATGTAGTTTTACTTCTGTCACTTTTGCTGTTGAAATAATTTTGATTGGCATGTAGATGCCTTCCTAATTGGCAATATACAAGGATGAGCTGTTTCCCACCAGTACTGATTGAACCATGCAGTACTTTCACAAATAGGAACTTGTTGAAAACTAATACAGTAGCAATTGTTTCCTCCAGTCTTTAGAGTCATAAACAAGTTCTCCAATAATACAATGTCTATTTTAGAGTTGGAAATAGAAATCGCTAAAAATTTCATTTATTTTCACTTCAACATTTTGAGTCAAAGTGACATGTTTGGAAAAAACAGAAGAGGAAAAGTACTATAAAAATGAGTGATGACCTGTGACTCATAGTTGTTAGCAGAGTGTGGTGTATCTTAATATATACAGCAAAAACCAAGATAGTACTGACATACTTTTGCTTCAAATGCCCAGACAACAACTATTTGATTTTAAAGAAAAAATTCTATTAATGGTTCGCAGTATAAATTCTCTATGGCACTTGGCTGAGCACTTCTGATTCCATCCAGTAGAGGGCAAGAGCACACACAAGAATAGCCATCTCATTACACTATGATAAAGTCAGTTCTTCTGGGCTCCTGTGGGGTTTTGGTTTTGGGGTTTTTTTGTGGGGGGAGGGGCTGCAGGGAGGGAGTTGGGTGTTGTACGTGTGTGTGTGTGTGTGTGTGGGGTGCTTCTGTCCTATCTGCTGCTGTGCTGCCTTTGCAAACAATGCAGGGACACCACCAGGGGTCCAGAGCGAAGTGGAAGAACTGACTTCTGGCTGCTGCTGTGATCCAAACACATCTTTCCTGGCAGCAGCGGCTTGTGGCACTCCTGTCGCAGGTTGGCCATCCCTCTTCTAAGTGATGCACTGCAGATTCATTGACCGAGAATTTCACCTGACCTCAAAGATAATGCTATAACAGACAGCTCTTTGTTCAGAATCGTTAACAGCAACCACTGGCATTAGTTTTGGGTTTTTTTATGTACAAGCTGGTGTACTTTGGGGTAGATAGCTTGATATCTTGGGAGCAGGCAGGAGTCACTTTTTCTGGTTTTGGTACAAGCACATCTGCTAATCTAAATTACATACAGTGTACTGATAGCATATGAGGAATGTTGTAGCCATGATGGTCTAGAAATGATGTGAGAGGCATGGATTTCATAAGGAGGTATCTTTTATTGTACCAGCTATGTAGCTGGGATAAAGTTAGACAACCTTTTTATTGAAAATGTCTTGCATTCAAAAGCTTGTCTAACTTTATCCCAACTATACAGTTGGTCCAATAAACAATATCACCCCAAGAATTCATTGCTTCTTGCATAAAGTCTACTCACTTTCCATACTGCATGTGGCCTTAGTAACATGCTTCATTTAATTATATCAGGCGCAGGACGTCATTTACTATGTTTGTACAGTGCCTAGCGCATTGGGTCACTGGCCTTAGTTTAGTGTTCGGATTATACTATATAATTATGAGAGCCACTCCTATACCACATAAGGCTAGAAAACATTCTTCCAAGCTCCTTGATAATATTTCTTATAACTAAGGTTCAACTGTTTGAAATACAATAGTTGCTCTCCTAATTTCACTTCCTTGCTCTTTTGGGTTACTGAGCCCTTCTGAAGAAGCAGGTAACTAATATATAGGGCCTTGTACATGTAGTTCAATTAGGAGGAGAAATTGACGTTAATGAATTAATTATATTCTTTAGTGCAATCTTGCTTACAGAATATAGGCAAAGTTCTGTTTCCATGAACACAATAGAAATAAACAGTGGGCAATTTCCTTGCTTACAACTTCCGAGCCTCTGTAGTTGATTTTGTGCCACATGCTGCCCCAGAAAACTAAATTTATCACTGACTGTTTCTTTCCACTCTCCCATCTTTTCTTTTTTCTTCTAGTGTATACATAAGGTTTACAAAGCAATCTCCTAGCTTTTGTGTTTGCAACCGGTGATTTAACTTTTGACTAGGCTTTTGAATTGTTTTGGGTTCTGCCTTCTGTTTTTCTAGCTATCTCACTACATAAAGAGGCTTAACTGCCCTTTCTATTTAGCCTGAAAGAATGGTACTTAGTATACCCATTGACATTAATATGGTCTGTAATTGTCTATAGATCAATGACCATTTCCTGGCAACCATTAACACTTTCCAACACAGCAGTATAGTTGGTGTTTTCTCTTAGTTTACAGTCCCCATTCCTATGCATACTCACTTTTGCAGCTAGTCATCAAGAGAGAAAGTCTGAGGCAAATAAACTGACTTCCTTTGTGAAACTTCCAATTTTCAGTGATAAAGAGCATTAGAATGCAGAGCCAAACTCACTGTTTACAAACAGGCACAATTCCACTGATTTAGATAGAATTGTATCTGCCTATGCCAATGGTGGTTGTGGGCTTATAATTCAACAAATCATGTCAGAATTAAAGTCCCTTATAGTAACATAATAATATGCAATCATCACATCTGCCCTTTGATTTATATTCCCCAACCCACCAGCCAGATCCTGTCCATGGAGCTGTATCATCTGGCCCACAGCATTCTCCAGGGGTCCAGAAATTTGGCAGGAGGGCTTGGTAGCGGTGTTAATTGCCACTCCCTTGCTGCCAAATTTCCAGACTTCTGGGGAGGCCTGCAAGCAGATAGGCTGGTCCTGCACGCTACAGCACATATGCAGGGCAGCACCGGTCCTAAACTGTGGTGTGAAGTGAGATTTGGATGGTGCAAGGCAAGATCCAGGCACATCAGGGTGGCATGAGGTAGGTTCTGGGTGGTGCAGGCAGTGTGAGGCAGTATCCGGTGGGGCACAAAGCAAAATCCAGGCATGTGAAGCCCAATTTTGTGAGGTTGGATCCAGGCATATGGTGCCCAATCCTGTCAGTATGAGGTGTAATCTGGGCATGTGGGACCCAATCTGGCCAGGGTGAGGTGGAATTTAGGCACACAGGACTCAATCTGGGTATCATGAAGCAGCATCCAGACACCCATACCAGCCCCATACAGGATCCATCCCACAGACCAGTCCTATGACACTCATCCAACCTGCAGGCTGAAAGGTTGAGCAAGAAAACAGCTAATTATATAATAAAATTAACTAATTACTATTTTAATCTCTAAAAGATGGATTAAGGACTTCAGTGTTTTTAGGAGAAACTTGTGTATCTTTAGTGGAAACAGAAAACAGGTGAAGAATTGTACGCTCACATTTAGGTATATGATAGGGCACTGGTGTACTAGATTTACATTTGATTAACATATTATACTTTAGTGTTCCCTTCCTGTAATCATTCAATCCATGGAAAAATTGAACAGAACAGATGCTGCGTCCTTGAGTTAAATTACTTCTGCTCAGATGAATGTACTGTACTGTACTTAAATATGTGTCATTAAGCACCTTTGACAGCTTTTTAGCAGATGTTTAGCAGAAAAAAATAGATCCATTGAGGAGAACCAAGATAAAACTAAAACCAATGTGGTGTTTGATCCCTACATAGTATAATTATATTTAAGCAAAAATGGTCTAATTTAGGAGTGTGCAGGTGTGTATATCTCTATAGCACAATTATGACTTCCTGATTTTCAGCCTCACTTACAACAGAGAGAACAAGAGAGTATAAAAGCATAATTCTGTTTTCACTGAAGTCAGTGGCAAAACTTCTGTTGATTTCAGTAGAAGTAATATCTGTTCCTCAAGTTTTCTCTCCACCAGCAAATGAAATGGGATGGAAGAAATCTTAAGTTCCTGAAATCTTAAATTGTTTCCCTTCTAGACTAAAACTCTAATGGGATGGGGACTGAAAATCTCTTCGCATGTACGTTCAGAGGACCAGGCTAATAAAATTATTATTGTAATCCTTAAAACAGCACAATTTTTTTTACACTGAGATTATTTGAGTAAAAATTATTCCTGTTAGGCTGATAAAGACTTTTTCCTGTCCATTGATATATGGAAGTAGATTAATAATCTTTTTTATTTTTCCTAGTCATTTCTACTAGGTAAATGGCTTTTCCTTAGAATAGTTTTCTTTAAAAATGTCAGTGCAACACAGCGTGTGTGTATTTGTGAATGTTATTTGCCACTAATGTATGGCTCCAAATCCTGATTGGTTTACACAGATATTCTCACCTTTGTCAATGGAAGTGCCTTTATGATTAATCTCGTTACATTTGGCCTCTGGTCAAAGGAATCATGAAATGTAACAGCATCCACTTTTCTGCATCTCTTTTGATACTATGGGAGCCTCTATGCTGATTTCTAAAGAGGGTCAGCTGTTTTGTTTTGTTTTGTTTTCCTTTACTTATAATAATTCCGAATCACAAAAATAAATGGCCAAAAATTGATAGATTATAGAACTCGTATGTTCAGGACTATTTTTTGTCTGTGGGTTGTACTGGCTTACGTTCTATCTTATTTAAATGTTTCTTTTTATAGAAGTACCATGGCAAAATTTCAAACGTGGGGCCATTTGAAACCCTCAGTACTGTCATGGAAAGGTTCGGTATGAGCAACATGACCCCTATACTTTTATATGCTGAGGATAAAAGGAAATATCCTATCCTAAATCAATGATACAAAAAGTGGGAGTGCTTTTTCCATGCCATTTTCCCTCCCACCTTCATGCTCTGTAAGGGTTGGGATCTGTTCTACCAAAAGAGCTGGATAAGGCTAGATGCATGTGGGAACCAGACTCCATGGGCACATCTACATGTGCATTAATGCCCTGTAGTTACTACACATTACGTTTAGTACTGGTAATAACAGGTACTAACCAATGCGCACTAACCATTGCTACTGTGCAGTAATGCTGGCACACACCTTTTTAATGATACTAATGCATAGTAGACTAATTCTACTGCACATTGATGCAATAGTATGGCTTTTGCCATTACGCACTAATGCGCAATAGAATTAGTTTACTGCGCATTTATCATCTTGTGTAGACGCACCCTCATTGGCTTCATCCTACTCCTCTGTGACATTTTCAACTAAGCAATTTCTTCTGTCAACATTCACTTACCTCTCGTTCCCTGACATCAGCTGGAAAACAACCTTTTAGCTAGAATTCCACCTACTCTAAATTTCAATGTCTAAAACATCATGATATCTTGAAGCTAATGAAGAGCCAGAGTACATGACATTCCTTTTTTATATCTGTGCAGTGAAATAATGTAAAAGTCAGGTAATTCTCTGCCAAACTTTCTCAACTGATTTATTTATGACAGCCTAAATTTAAGACTCATGCCCTTTGTTCTAGAACAGAAAAAAGTCACTTTATTGTTTTATGCCTTTCAGCTCTTGCTGGTGGACAATTTTTTGCTTCTGTGCCGGTAAACTCAACCTGTAAAACTAATTGTTCCTCAATAGATATATCTAGGGTGGGGGCAGAGGGGAGGAGGAAATTCTGCTTTACTACAGTTTAAATTAATTTTAACTCTGTACTCAAACCTATTCTCTTCAGATTGGTCTTCATTAGAAAATTAGGAGGTGTTAGATTTTTAAGGACTCATGTTGACTGACTGAAAAAAATTAAAAGAGAGCAACTTCTCTTAAAATATTTGTGGAAAAATATTTTCTCGCTAACTATGGAGCTAGTATTAAAATATCAAAATCAGGCATGTTTGGAAGCAAATCTGTCATATCCAATTTTTGTGGGTTTTTATTCAACCTTGTATGTTGGTCATAAGTAAAACCGGAAAGGCAGGGCAGGGAAACAAAAGTTCTTGTCTACGAGGATTGTGAGGTCAGGTTTATCATATTGTTTTACCACACATCAAGATCACATTTGAACCTACCTTCCTTTTCTAGGGCAAGGAAGCCCTCCCAGGAAAGGAAAATTGTTCATCCTTTTTCTCTTTACAGTCTCTTAAGAAGTAACTAAGTCAATATTTAAGTGATCTCTTCTTTCTGATGCTCCTCTTGCCACTTCTTTCTCTCTGGGTGTATCTACATGAGAGCTAGCGCTACCATATTTCCAGGTCCAAAAAAGAGGACACTTGTCACATGGGGTGTGGGAATATGATGGGGAGGCAATGACATGCAGGTGCCCTGCCCCACCCTTCCCCCTGGGCCACAATGGTGCCCCTCACTCCCAACCTGTAGCCCCCCCATCCGTGCTGGTACCCCTCACTCCTGACCCACAGCCCCCTGGCACTGCCAGTGCCCTGCACTCCCAACCCACAATCCCACGCCCCTCCTCCTGGTGACCCTCACTCCCAAGCCACAGCGCCTTCAGCCCTGCTGGTGCCTCTCACTCCTGACCTGCAGCCCCCTGCCCTTCCCAGCCCTGCCAGAGGGGCCCCAGCTGTCCCCGGCGTGACCCTGTGAGGCAACCTGGCCAGGGCTCCCCTTCCCGCCCTTCCCCTTCACCCCCCAGGCAGCAGCTCCTGGCCGCTCAGTCCCTGCAAGCACAGGAACCGGCCCGTGTTGCCCAGCTGGCCATAGATTTCCCCGCTGCCCCGCCACCCGCCCCTTTCTCCTGCTGGAGGGGCAGGCAAACCTCCCTCCTCCTCTCCCCTCCACCCCCCGCCCAGTTGCAGCCCCAGCCACTGCCCTCTGGGATTTTGCTTTGCTCCAGGGGTGGGAGCAGGGAAAGGCAATTGGAGGCAGCAGGGAGCACCACATGTGTCTGTGCGCACTTTCACAGCTGCAGGCAGGTACATGTGTGCTCCCTGCTGCCTCTGATCACCCTCTCCCTGCTCCCACCAGTGGAGCAAAGCAAAATCCTGGACATTTGGTCAGATTTAAAAAACCCGCCCGGATGGAGATCAGAGGGCTCAAAAAGAGGACATGTCCAGAGTATGGTAACTCTAAATAAGACGCTAAATGCTCAGTAGACTAATTCTACTGCACATTAGTGCGACAGGCAAAAACCATACTAATACGCAGTAGAATTAGTCTACTGTGCATTAGCATCACTAAAAAAGTGTTTGCCGGTGCTACTGCGCAGTAGTGCTTATTACGGCACATTAAGTTAGTACCTGTAATAACTAAACTTAATGCGTCATAATTATGGCACATGAATGAATGTGTAGAAGCACCCTCTGACATCTTCCTGTTGTTGTTGCCAGTGTGCCTGCTGGAACGACTGTGACATCAATTCTCTTGCACTTGCAGCACAATTGTGTGATGGAGCAGGGAACCATGGGAACATCTTTAGACAACATCCCTTCTTCAAGTCTTTTCTGGCTGATACAGCAAGTTCTACCTTGGCTATATGCTAGAACATTATGGACCTTCTGGTAATTCAGTAAATCTCCTTTTGGTATCCATGTATTGGTATCATTATAACTGACATTACACAGCTCCTACCAAGGCAAGAAATCCCTTTTGGAAAGGGAAGGCTATATGCACTCTCTAATTATCAAAAGCACACATTACACCTAACTAATGTTTCAATGGATGCAATTAAAATAGAAATGTTCTATTATTTTTACAATGTTGTTCTTGCCAATTAAATAAAATGAGCAATGTTTATGCTATTTATGTTTCTATTTAGAACAGGAGATCTGGGTAAGCTATTCACAAAAATAAAATCAGATATTGATATCCTAGACCAAGAAATTCAGAACCACAATCAGAATTATTCTGTACTGCTAAATATCTAATAGGTGTTTGCAAACTACTTTGTGATTTTTGTCTGAGAAATTAAAATGAATGCAAATTTAAATACATTCATTCATTTATAGACAATTTTATTGGCAAAGCAGGTGAAATTCACCCAGCGTGCTATGTTTGAGCAATTAAGTGGGGATTTTCACCCCTTGCTGAAAATCCTCGCTTAGCTGCTCAAAAATAGTACATTGGGTGAATTTCACCTGCTTTGCCTATAAAATTGTCTATAAATTAATTACTGTATATAGGAACTGATGCTGAGAGGTAAGGTGATTCCCATTGTATTGCTCAGTCATACAAGGTCCACAGAGCCTGATCCTCCTTATTCAGGAATAAGGTTTTAAGTGCTCCAACAGCTCCAGAAGAGGGAGAAGTCCAAACTGACTATCCTCTGTCACTGAGTCAATGCAGAATGAGTTGTCCACAGCAGGGTCTTGCCCTCCATATGTATGAGTACATCCTGAAAAATGCTTTACTCTTAAATTATTAACTTTAAAAAAACTTATTGTTTCCTGCAGTATGTTTGATTGAAGGTACTAACATTTTTAAGGGTAAAGCAAGCATCTTGTAGGGTTGAGTGCCCATGATACTTCATAGAATCATAGAAAATTATGGATGGAAGAGACCTGAGATCATCTAGTGCAACCTCCTGCTCAAAGCAGGACCAGCCCCAACTAGATTATCCCAACCAAAGCTTTGTCTAGCTGAGTCTTAAAAATCTCCAAGGATGGAGAGTCCAAAGCCTCTTTGGATAACCTGTTCCAGTGCTTTACTACCCTTGTAGTGAGAAAGTCTTTCCTAATATCTAACCTAACTTCCCTTGCTGCAACTTGAGACCATTGTCCCTTGTTCTGTCATCTGCCACCACTGAGAACAGTTTAGCTCCATCCCCTTTGGAACCGACTTCAGGTAATTGAAGGCTGCTATTAAATCCCCTCTCAATTTTCTCTTCTCCAGACTAAATAAGGCCAGTTCCCTCAGCCTCTCCTCAGAAGTCATGTGCCCCAGCCCCCTAACCATTTTTTTTTTTGTCCTCTGCTGGACTTTCTCCAACTTGTCCACATCCTTTCTGTAGTGGGGGGCCCAAAACTGAACACAGCACTCCAGATGTGGCCTCACCAGTGCTGAATGGAGGGGAAGAATCACTGCCCTTGATCACTCCTATAAAGGCATCACAGTATACCATTAGCTTTCTTCACAACAAGGGCATGCTGTTGGCTCATATTCAGTTTATTGATCACTGTAACCCCCAGGTCCTTTTCTGCAGAGCTGCTGCTTAGCCAGTCAGTCCCCAGTCTGTACTAGTGCATGGGATTGCTCCGTCCTAAGTGCAGGGCATTGCACTTGTCCTTGTTGAACCTCGTAAGATTTCTTTTGGTCCAATTGTCCAATTTGTTGAGGTGTCTCTGAATCCCAGCCCTACCTTTCAGCATATCTACTACTTCCCCCCCCAGCTTGATGTTATCCGCAGTCTTTCTGAGGGTGCACTCCATCCCATCTTCCAGGTCACTGATGAAGATACTGAATAAAATCAGTCCCAGTGCCGACCCCTGAGGCACTCCACTTGATACTGACTGCCAACTAGACATCAAACCAATGATTACAACCCTTTGAGCCCAATGATCCAGCCAGTTTTCTATCCATGTTACAGTCCGTTCACCAACCTGTAGTTCCTTAGCTTGCTTGTGAGGATGTTGTGGGAGACTGTATCAAAAGCCTTGCTAAGTTAACTTTAAATCAGTTGAGCTTTTTGATTTCAATGGGAATTCCCTGGGAATAGCAATTGCAGGGCCTTGAATTCATCCAGATTTTTAAGTATAAAAACTGTCCCAAACTATATCAGATATGCCAAAGTTAACCATGATTGAACATACGGATAACATATTTTTAAGGCTGTCAATACTGAAATTGAGCCTGAGGTGAGTCTGTAAATTATTGGGATTATTCACATTATGTATGGCAGGGGTGTAAAATTGTGTGGCCCCTATGGCTTGATCTGGACCATGGGGCATCTCCCAGGCTAGATCGGGATCCAGAGGCAGCAGGATGAGTGGCAGCAGGAACCTGTGTGGAGTAATGCAACTATCTCTTGCTCCTCTGCCACTGACGCAAGCCCCGAGTGGGGCTCCATCCCCTGGGTTTCAGCAGTGGGCCCTGCCACTGAATTCTTGTCACCTCTAGAAGCTTTGCAGGCTAGATCCAGCCAATGGGCTTTATTTTGGACAATCCTGAAGTATGGGCAACTTGCATAAGCAAAGATTTGTGGGATCTGGCCCTTATTGTTGATGGGAGCTTTTGGACTGAAATCCTTGGGGGCTGACGCTCTCTATAAAGCAAGAGAATGGGGCAGGATGACAGCTTCAGTGACAGTTTCCTTGCTGTACACCTAGCCTCTGAGGTAATTTTAGAGGTGAAAAGATTACTCAAATCTTTTGAGACCTTGATGGCAAAAGAGGGTTTACATTACAATTGTGTTATGTGTCTTGGGGAATCCATCTGAGATCACCAAACATCCTGTTATATAGGCCAGATTGGGAATAGCTTTTGATCACTGTTGCTCTGGGTTGAATTTAAGGCAGAAGTGGACTGATGGCACATCCATATTGCCATGATCCAACCATGTGAACAGGAGATTTTGAAAACTTTCTGTTGAAGAAAATAAAAAATGAGTCTTTTCTTAGTAACCCATTGACTATTAGTAATCTACATTTCATTTACTGCATTGTTTTAAAATGAATGACAAAGCACTATGTGACAGGCTTAACAGATGCTTATTGTTTTTATGCAATGGAGTACAGTGGTGTTGGAGGGTATTTAAAATGAGAAAGGCAATAGGGTGAGGTCTAAATGAGTCAACAAATGCTCAGTGAATCTGCTCTTCTGGCAGAAATGCCCTAATTTCCTCACCATAGTTCAACAATAGATTGAAAGTGCCTTGTACTATCAATAATATATATAGCTCTCATTAAATTAAAAATGTGGCATAAAGGGTGTTTTTTGCTGTGTTAAGATCATTTTAACAAAAACTAGGTTAGATGGGCAGTGCCCTGTGTTTTTTCAGTGCCTCGTACATCTTCTACCCTCCCTTTTCATTTCTATAGTGATAAATTACTCCTTGTTCTTTTTTGTTTTAATTACTGCAACTGGTCTAACCTGCTTTTCACCATGTCTTTAAAGTATTTGTATGTGATTATAAAACTCAATCAGTGGGCAGATTTTTTTTTTTTAATTCTTGATTTTGGGAGGAGGGGGAGAAGGAGGAAGAGAGGGAGGATAGATAGTTGGTATTTTACCAGCCTGGTCTTTTTAGATAATTTTGTTTTATAGAATTGACTAAAAGTAGACCATACAAAGTTACAATACAGAATGAGTTTAATTAATTAAAGATGGTAGAAGTGAGAGGAAAATAAACAGCAATACAAATGCTCTATTACTATATTTTTATTTTAATTCAGAAATATGAGAATTCACATGTCTTAATTTCTGCTATCCACTGATCTGTGCTTTTGGAAAAATTGAATAGTGCCTATGCATTTGCGCTCACATCATACAGTTCAACTGGATATGGCATTCTTGCCCCATAACCCACATGCATGTAGGCACACACATATGCATATGTGTGCACACATACATTCAGCATCAAATGGAATTTGTTGTTGCCTTCGGTATGCATCAGCTTATCAATGAGCCCCTTAAAGCACTAATGGTCACCTTGACTGCTGCTCTGAAATTAGCTTTCATTATGTAGACCCCTGAAAATCTATGCTATGCAATCAGAATGGCAGTGTTTAAAACCCATTTTGCATGAGTGACAATGCTGTGTGAGAAGGCATGTGCTGTCAGATTCTGAGGCTCAATGTTGAGACATTTAAAACTTCTTTCTTTATTGATCATGAGTGAAATAAAACTGATCAACTCTTTGAATTGTTTTTCTTGCTTCAAAATTGTCTTGAACTTTTCATGTTATTTAAATGTTTTAATTAATTATTTCTTTAAAAAACAAGGTTAAACTGTTGATTTTTTTTAATATTCCAGGCAAGATGTTATTGTAGTGATCAAACCCTTTGAGGGACTCTATGTGGCTATGTACATACATTCAAATAATCTGGGATAATTCTCCCAGGTTTGTTCTCCTAGTAGAAAACTTACCCGGCACAGGATGTACAGACATTTGTTCTTCCAGAAGAAACTCTCCCAGGGTGATTTAACTCTGGTTGCTCCCAGGTTATTTTTCTCCTAGAGTGGCCATTTTTACTCTGGGGGAAAAAAAGCCTCAACTTCTGTACACTTGTAGTTTTTCCTGGGCCAGCATTGACTCTCCTGACAGAAACTGAATATTTGTATGAGGTCTGTGTTGCTGCATAATTAACAGCAGCTAAATTGCTCTTGTTTTCCACTAGAACTACTAAATTCAGGAAATGAAAAATGGACTGTTCGATAATGTATGAGAAATGTTATATTAATGGTCACAGACTTTTTTTTAGAAGGGATATGAGCATGTGATTGACTGG
This sequence comes from Alligator sinensis, assembly GCF_000455745.1. NCBI lineage: Eukaryota > Metazoa > Chordata > Crocodylia > Alligatoridae > Alligator > Alligator sinensis. The sequence continues at coordinate 22,155 of NW_005842207.1, read as the reverse complement.
AATATGTACTGCCAAGAAGGGCAACTCATATGTAGGGACCTAATGAAATCGCAGTTTTATAGATTTTGTGAAATCTGGCATTGGCTAAGAAAGTAGGCAATGCTAGTGAAATCTGCAGAAAGAAGACAGGGAGAGAGAGAGAGAGAGAGAGAGAAAAAAAAAAGAAAACTCACTCAAAATAAAATCCTGGCTCCCCAGAGGAAGCCAGCAATTTTTGAGGTGCTGCAGCCTGCCACAGGGGGGAAGCAGAAGGGGAAGAGCTGCCCACTTGAAGGGCTGCAGGCAACATAGCTGATGCCCCTGCCCCTTGCCGTTGATTGATTGTCTGTCATGTTGGCTGCCTGTCATGTGGCCCTACCTCTCTCCATCAATCCATGGTGAGGGGCAGGGCCTTTGCAGCCAATCAATGGTGAGGGGCAGGGTCACTGCCCCCCCTCAGCCAATCAGAGGAGTATGGGACGAGACCATTGCATTCTGCCCTCAAAACAGCTGCTGGACCCTGCATTCTGCCCCCGAAAATGATTGCCAGGCCCCATATTCTGCCTGCAAAATCAGCAGATACTGCCTCAAATTCAGTAGGTCTCTTCTCATATGTGTGGTTAATGATTATGTTTACTAACTTATTGAATTCTACAGTATATTTCCTTTTAACTCAGGAATGATGTGAGATGCCATCTTTATATCATCCATAGCATCTGATGAAGTAAGCTGTTGCCTGTGAAAGTTTAAGCCTTTCTGAATGAGTTTGTCTCTAAGGTCTTGCTTTCTGCCATCTTTATAACAGGATACACAGACAGCAATCCTGGATGTGAGACAAATGACACATCATCATTGTTACGCAAGAAATTAGTAGAACCTTTTTGTTTTCCAAGGAAAGAGTCCAAATCATAATCTAGCTCTTTAATAATATATGTTTTTCATGTGATGAATTTAAAATAAACAAGGAAAATCACTTATAATTTTGTTATTGGTGCCTTGAGAGCATTTCTGAATCAGTTTTATTTGTAAACAACTCTTTTAAAACATTTATTGATTCTGAGACCAGCTACAAGATTTATCTTTGTTTCATCTAGTAATTTTTCCAGGATATATGGTAAACTTTTTCTATTGGACATTTTTCACTCTCAGACAGGGTTTTTGAAAACAATATAAGAATTTTCATGTGTCACCATCCAACAAGCCTTGATTACTACTGTCAAATGTATTCAAGGAGATCATCACTTTAACTGAAGGTTTATGCTCGGATGAATTGTGCGTTACTGCTCAAATGAAAAAAGGTACATCATCATGGTAAAACAAATGAAAAACCAACAATGCCACTGAATAAATGTGTAAGCAACTCCCTTTGGATGAGAATATACAGCTGTCTGTTGAGAATATTAATATTTGAGTACAGCAGTGATTATGCCAGTCAAACCTCTGGATGCTGAATGTAAAATACAACATGGAATTAAAAACCAAGAGGGTCACAAGTTAAAAACAGCACAGGGTGGGATTCATTGCTTTTATGACAAACTGTGATCCAGTGGAACAAAGGACCAGACCAGGAAGCCACAATTAAGTCCTGCCTCTACTAGTACTGTGGAAATTTGAACAAATTGTTCAAACTATCTTCTTCTAAATGTAAAAAGGTATAGTCATTATAGGCACGTGATTGTAGCCTTCTGCTACAAGAAAGGTTTTTATGCTGTCTGTTAAGTGGTCTGAAATTGTTAAAAGGTGTGAAATACTATAATTGCTGTAAGATAAATGGCATGGTTAATTAGATCCATTTTGTGACTGAACATTTCAAAGAATATATCTTACAAAAATGAGAGAGTCTTTTTTCATGGAGTAATATTACATCATGTATCTATAATGAGGGACAGTTAAAAAGTAGAATGAGGACCTGCTCATAGGAATTTCAGTTATTTAAATAGTCCAAATATGTATTTCACATACCCTATCAGTAAACACAAGTACACAAACTCTAATATCAATCTGTGGACATGCATAAGAGTACACAGGCACCTGCATGCACCCCTCTTCCATAATAAGCCTGCATTTGTATGTAACAACTTCTCATGCTTCTTCTCTAAAGTACCTTTATGTATGGGTGCATACTTCACTGCCCAAAGACACAACTGTGATTATGTTCCATACTTTCATTATAGGCACCCATTCATTTATTTGTGCTTTATAACAAACCTATGTTTAGATCAGTGATTCTTAAGCAGGGTGCCACAAGATCCACTCACCAATATTGAAATTTTATGCAGTCTTAGTACTGCTAAGTGAGCAAACACCTATAACTGACTCACAAGGTAAACCCGGAGACTTCAAATAGGAATCCAATCAAACAGGAAAACACTCTGTCCTATAATCAATTTTCTGAGCCCTTTACACCAGAATTGCTCTTTTTTCCTGTAGTTAAAAATGAGTGAAAGCTAAGAGCTGGCATTTACTGAGGGGTGCTTTGAATCTAGAAAAGTGAAAAGCCACTCGTTTAGATACACAGCTCTTAACATTTCTCCTTCCATGGACATACAACAGACCACTGGTTCTCAACCTTTTTAGACTCAGGGCACCCTTTGAAAAATGTCAGCTCTTAGCTTCCACTCATTTTTCAATGTTGGGAAAATACTAGAGGCATTCTTCTGTTGTAAAGAACTCTGAAGGACTGCAACAGGTCAGATTGGTTTTTACACTGTGGATTCCTATCTGTAATCTCTGGGTTGATCCTGTGAGTGGGGTGTGCCAAGACTCCTGGAGGGTTCTGGCTGAAAGGTCTTGCCCCTCTGCTCAGGGTTAGACCAAATGCTGTAGTTAGAGTCAAGAAGGAATTTTACCCCATGGTATATCAGAAATTGGTACAGACTGTGGAAGTTTTTGCCTTCCTCTGTAGCAGGGGGCCTGGCCCTTTTCCTTGGATCTCTCAGGTGTGTTTAATAATACTTATAGTAGCAGGACATGGGCTGCTGTGGTCCCCCTGCTGTACTTGTGGCAGATGAGGGTGCTGCGCCTTGTGGTTGTGGGGTGGGCAATTATTTTGGGCGGAGGGCCTCTTACTGAGTTTTGGCAAGCAATCAAGGGCTGCATGACAGGGAGCCCAGGGCAGATCAATATTCATTTTCTAAATTTTTTAGGAGCCCCGCAGGCCAGATAGAATGTCGTGGTGGACCGCCTTTTGCCCACCCCTGGTGTAGTCAATCACATGCAGGTGTTTGCTAACAGGTTAGACCAGGGGTGTCAAACTTGTCTGGACTTGCAGGCCAGAGAAGTGCTACAGGATTAGTCTGTGGGCTGGATGACTGGTGTGGGGATGGCCCAGTGGGCTTGACTGGGCCCACAGACTCTGTTTCCAGTCCAGCGGGAAGAGGCCTGGCACCCCAGGCATTTAGCTGCTATGACAAGAACAAGCTGCGGACCTAGAAGCACAGGCTCAGGGGTGACTTGGTGACAGCCTATAAGTATATAAGGGGTATGCATCAGGATTTGGGGGAATGTCTGTTCACCAGAACACCCCAAGGCACGACAAGGTTCAGTGGTCACAAACTCCTGCAAGACTATTTTGGGCTGTGCATAAGGAAAAACTTCTTTACTGTCTGAGCCTCCAAGGTCTGGAATAGACTCCTTACAGAAGTGGTGCAAGCACCTACTCTGGACACCTACTCTGGACACCTTCAAGAAACATTTGATCTTATGAAGTCCCTTCCAGCCCTAATGTCTACAAAATCTATGAAAGTCTGTGCCCTGGCTATCTCCCCGTATGTCTGTGGGGACTCCAGTGCCGTATCTCTCATGAGGGTGCTTGGCTAAGGTGGTGGGACGATGCCCCTAGCAAGGCTGGAGGCTGGTCTTTTGGCCTGCGGGCCGTGCGTGTGACACCCTGGGGTTAGACAAAGGACTGGAGCTAGACGTCTCACTGGTGGCAGGTGACAGAACAAGGGGCAATGGTCTCAAGTTGCAGCAAGGGAAGTTTAGATACATTATTAGGGGGAAAAAATAAACTTTCAAGCGGAGGGTGGTAAAGCACTGGAGCAGGTTACCCACTCTCCATCCTTAGGAGGTGTTTAAGACCAGGCTAGACAAAGCCAGGATGCTCTAGTTGGGCTGGTCCTGCTTTGAGCAGGGGGGTGGATCAGATGCCCCCCTGAGATCCCTTCCAACCCGCATTTCCTATGATGTGTATGGGGCCAGCTTGGCTAGGGCCCGTCCTGCACCGGGCGAGGGGGAGGATGCCCCGATGCCCCCCGGCGGCCCGCCCACTCCAGCCCGACTCATGCGCGGCGCCCCGGCCCGGGGTGCAGGTGTCTCTCCGCCCTGCGCGGGCCCCCGCAGGGCCAGCCCCCGGGCCGCGGTTAACCCCTTGCGCGCTGCAACCAGCGCGCGGGCGGGAGGGGGAGG